>NC_056461.1:30392810-30430474 GCF_018296145.1 Oncorhynchus tshawytscha | reverse complement strand
AACGCAGAGTGCCTGGACACAGCCCTTAGCCGTGGTATATTGGCCATAAATCACAAACCCCCGAGGTGCCTTATTGCTATTATAAACTGGTTACCAGCGTAATTAGAAGAGTAAAAATAAATGTTTGTCATACCTGTGGTATAATGTCTGATATACCACTGCTGTCAGCCAATCAGCATTCAGGGCTCAAACCACCCAGTTTATAATACTGTATAACTACAGTAATCTGACTTCTACTGTATCTATTATCCAGTCTTAAGTTAAGGCGTTGGGAAGCTGTAGAAACTGTGAGAGAGTCACAACAGATAATCACACCTCGGAGAGAGAGTGCCATGAAAAGATCGGAACCAGATGTTGCAGAGAGTGCTAATGCCGATTTTTAAAATCATGAATAAATCTTTTTCATTAGCCCCGGCAACAGATCTTGGACCGCCTCTCCCGTATCCCCTCTGCTCTGTCAACGGGAACCTTTAATGTCCACTGGAGCTGTCAGGAGGCCATTGTTAGGTGCACCGTGTGCATACTGAGGTGCATTTGATGTCCCGGAACAATGGGGTAGAGAGATAGGGGAAGACAGAGGGAGAGGAGGAAGGGGGGAAGGGTCTGAACGAGGGACAGACAAGACTCTAACATTGTGAGAGTTAAAGATGAGTATTTCAGCTGATCCTGATGCATTCACACATTCATAGTGGTTTAGGGATGCACAAAGAAAGAGCCAGGGATGATTTGATGACAAACTACATTAGAAAATGTAATATACATTTATAACGGCATAAAGTGAGGATCTAAATCCATTGTTATTTTGCTAAAATAGTGTAATAGAGTTGATTTAAAAAACATGGCCATTTTAGTGTAAATATAAATTGGATGTAGTCAGCTTTAACAAAGTGGGTATTATTAGCAAGGCTTTAGAGGTGACCAGAGGTCATATAAAAGCTCAGGGTGGCGAGCTGATTTTGTCCAGACAGCACAACAAATCTGGCCACATCTCCGGGCTCTCCTTTACCCTGATGGCCTCCACCCACTGAGCCCTCGCCCTCCCCTCCACCCACTGAGTCCTCCCCCTCCCCTCCGCCTACTGAGCCCTCCCCCTCCCCTCCACCTACTGAGCCCTCTCCTCCACCCAACATATTTCCCCACGCCTGGTGGTTTGGAATACATTTGTATTCCAAACCATCTGTAGTTTACTGCGCACTGTAATGCAAATGATGCAGAATTGATGTGGTGTGGCGCTCCTGATGCCGCTGCTATTGCTGTCCCCGCAAGGGCACTCCCTCACCGGCCGGCCGGGGCACGCAGCAAACAGAGGAGACTGGCAATCCAATAAACGTCCCCCAACAACAACACAGAGGGGGTGGGGGGACAAACTGCAGCTTCAGCAGAACTGACTGAGCCAGCCGGACCATATCTCTCTGTCCTGACAGGATCACATGGCAGCAGCACAGGGGAGCGGTGCTCAACCATCCCTGAATACAGAGTCAGGCACAAGTAATTACAGCACGGATGGCAAAGTCTAATTTCATAGCAATTAGCGGAATTACTTATCATTAGCTCAATCTCCTGGCATCACTCAAAAGCCTAACCCTTCTCTGAAAGAAGATCAATCAGAGCCAAATATCGTTGAATCAAGACGCCTCCGGCAAAAACTGATCCCTGACAACCCTGTGCTTGAAAAGCTTAAGATCTTCTAAACGCCAAATTAGCAGAAAAACAGGGGGGGGGGGATTGCGGGGAAGAGTCGTGGCCCCCATAACACTGTCTTGACTTTTTCCTGATGTTTAAAACATAAGTTTTAAGCTATTATGGGAAACGTATCGGAGAGGAGAACCAAGGCTTTCTCTCTAGTCCCAAGTCCTCTCTACGTGTTGACAACCAGACTATCGCTGTCCTGCCCCCTTATCGCTCAACCGATTTCATTAGTTAAAACATATCTGGTGCTGACAGTACAAAATAATCAACCATAAGGAGGTAAACTAAATTGAAAGAAGAGAGAAGCTGGAACGAGCTCCGGAAAACTTCCATATGAAGCTACAGAAACAGTAAGAGTTCCTAGTACACTAGTAAGCCCAGACCAGCCCAGAACAGCCCAGACCAGCCCATCCCAGCCCAGACCAGACCAGCCCAGACCAGTCCAGACCAGCCCAGTGCAGCCCAGACCAGCCCAGTGCAGCCCAGACCAGCCCAGACCAGCCCAGACCAGACCAGACCAGACCAGACCAGTCCAGACCAAACCCAGTGGAGCCCAGTGCAGCCCAGACCAGCCCAGACCAGCCCAGACCAGCCCAGCCCAGACCAGCCCAGTGCAGCCCAGTGCAGCCCAGCCCAGTGCAGCCCAGTGCAGCCCAGCCCAGTGCAGCCCAGCCCAGTGCAGCCTAAACCAGACCTAGATGTAGTCGCTGCCCAGCCCAGACCTAGATGTTGTCACTGCCCCAGCCCAGACCTAGATGTAGTCGCTTCCCAGCCCAGACCTAGATGTAGTCGCTGCCCAGTCCAGACCTAGATGTTGTCTCTGCCCAGTCCAGACCTAGATGTTGTCACTGCCCAGCCCAGACCTAGATGTTGTCACTGCCCAGTCCAGACCTAGATGTAGTCGCTGCCCAGCCCAGACCTAGATGTTGTCACTGCCCAGCCCAGACCTAGATGTTGTCACTGCCCAGCCCAGACCTAGATGTAGTCGCTGCCCAGTCCAGACCTAGATGTAGTCGCTGCCCAGCCCAGACCTAGATGTTGTCACTGCCCAGTCCAGACCTAGATGTTGTCACTGCCCAGTCCAGACCTAGATGTAGTCGCTGCCCAGTCCAGACCTAGATGTTGTCTCTGCCCAGTCCAGACCTAGATGTTGTCACTGCCCAGCCCAGACCTAGATGTAGTCACTGCCCAGTCCAGACCTAGATGTTGTCGCTGCCCAGCCCAGACCTAGATGTTGTCACTGCCCAGCCCAGACCTAGATGTTGTCTCTTCCCAGCCCAGACCTAGATGTAGTCTCTGCCCAGTCCAGACCTAGATGTTGTCGCTGCCCAGCCCAGACCTAGATGTTGTCACTGCCCAGTCCAGACCTAGATGTTGTCACTGCCCAGTCCAGACCTAGATGTTGTCTCTGCCCAGTCCAGACCTAGATGTTGTCTCTGCCCAGTCCAGACCTAGATGTTGTCTCTGCCCAGCCCAGACCTAGATGTTGTCTCTGCCCAGTCCAGACCTAGATGTTGTCTCTGCCCAGCCCAGACCTAGATGTTGTCTCTGCCCAGTCCAGACCTAGATGTTGTCTCTGCCCAGCCCAGACCTAGATGTTGTCTCTGCCCAGCCCAGACCTAGATGTTGTCTCTGCCCAGTCCAGACCTAGATGTTGTCACTGCCCAGTCCAGACCTAGATGTTGTCACTGCCCAGCCCAGACCTAGATGTTGTCTCTGCCCAGCCCAGACCTAGATGTTGTCTCTGCCCAGTCCAGACCTAGATGTAGTCGCTGCCCAGTCCAGACCTAGATGTAGTCACTGCCCAGCCCAGACCTAGATGTAGTCACTGCCCAGTCCAGACCTAGATGTTGTCACTGCCCAGTCCAGACCTAGATGTTGTCTCTGCCCAGTCCAGACCTAGATGTTGTCTCTGCCCAGTCCAGACCTAGATGTTGTCGCTGCCCAGTCCAGACCTAGATGTTGTCACTGCCCAGTCCAGACCTAGATGTTGTCTCTGCCCAGTCCAGACCTAGATGTAGTCTCTGCCCAGTCCAGACCTAGATGTTGTCACTGCCCAGTCCAGACCTAGATGTTGTCTCTGCCCAGTCCAGACCTAGATGTTGTCTCTGCCCAGTCCAGACCTAGATGTTGTCGCTGCCCAGTCCAGACCTAGATGTTGTCACTGCCCAGTCCAGACCTAGATGTAGTCTCTGCCCAGTCCAGACCTAGATGTTATCTCTGCCCAGTCCAGACCTAGATGTAGTCTCTGCCCAGTCCAGACCTAGATGTAGTCTCTGCCCAGTCCAGACCTAGATGTAGTCTCTGCCCAGTCCAGACCTAGATGTTATCTCTGCCCAGTCCAGACCTAGATGTAGTCTCTGCCCAGTCCAGACCTAGATGTAGTCTCTGCCCAGTCCAGACCTAGATGTAGTCTCTGCCCAGTCCAGACCTAGATGTAGTCTCTGCCCAGTCCAGACCTAGATGTAGTCTCTGCCCAGTCCAGACCTAGATGTAGTCTCTGCCCAGTCCAGACCTAGATGTAGTCTCTGCCCAGTCCAGACCTAGATGTAGTCTCTGCCCAGTCCAGACCTAGATGTTGTCTCTGCCCAGCCCAGACCTAGATGTTGTCTCTGCCCAGTCCAGACCTAGATGTAGTCTCTGCCCAGTCCAGACCTAGATGTAGTCTCTGCCCAGTCCAGACCTAGATGTTGTCTCTGCCCAGTCCAGACCTAGATGTAGTCTCTGCCCAGTCCAGACCTAGATGTAGTCTCTGCCCAGTCCAGACCTAGATGTAGTCACTGCCCAGTCCAGACCTAGATGTTGTCTCTGCCCAGTCCAGACCTAGATGTAGTCTCTGCCCAGTCCAGACCTAGATGTAGTCTCTGCCCAGTCCAGACCTAGATGTAGTCGCTGCCCAGTCCAGACCTAGATGTAGTCGCTGCCCAGTCCAGACCTAGATGTTGTCTCTGCCCAGTCCAGACCTAGATGTAGTCTCTGCCCAGTCCAGACCTAGATGTAGTCGCTGCCCAGTCCAGACCTAGATGTTGTCTCTGCCCAGTCCAGACCTAGATGTTGTCTCTGCCCAGTCCAGACCTAGATGTAGTCGCTGCCCAGTCCAGACCTAGATGTTGTCTCTGCCCAGTCCAGACCTAGATGTAGTCGCTGCCCAGTCCAGACCTAGATGTAGTCTCTGCCCAGTCCAGACCTAGATGTAGTCTCTGCCCAGTCCAGACCTAGATGTAGTCACTGCCCAGTCCAGACCTAGATGTAGTCGCTGCCCAGTCCAGACCTAGATGTAGTCTCTGCCCAGTCCAGACCTAGATGTTGTCTCTGCCCAGTCCAGACCTAGATGTAGTCTCTGCCCAGTCCAGACCTAGATGTAGTCTCTGCCCAGTCCAGACCTAGATGTAGTCGCTGCCCAGTCCAGACCTAGATGTAGTCGCTGCCCAGTCCAGACCTAGATGTTGTCTCTGCCCAGTCCAGACCTAGATGTAGTCTCTGCCCAGTCCAGACCTAGATGTAGTCTCTGCCCAGTCCAGACCTAGATGTTGTCTCTGCCCAGTCCAGACCTAGATGTTGTCTCTGCCCAGTCCAGACCTAGATGTAGTCGCTGCCCAGTCCAGACCTAGATGTTGTCTCTGCCCAGTCCAGACCTAGATGTAGTCTCTGCCCAGTCCAGACCTAGATGTAGTCTCTGCCCAGTCCAGACCTAGATGTAGTCTCTGCCCAGTCCAGACCTAGATGTAGTCTCTGCCCAGTCCAGACCTAGATGTTATCTCTGCCCAGTCCAGACCTAGATGTTGTCACTGCCCAGTCCAGACCTAGATGTAGTCGCTGCCCAGTCCAGACCTAGATGTAGTCTCTGCCCAGTCCAGACCTAGATGTAGTCTCTGCCCAGTCCAGACCTAGATGTAGTCTCTGCCCAGTCCAGACCTAGATGTTATCTCTGCCCAGTCCAGACCTAGATGTAGTCTCTGCCCAGTCCAGACCTAGATGTAGTCTCTGCCCAGTCCAGACCTAGATGTTATCTCTGCCCAGTCCAGACCTAGATGTAGTCTCTGCCCAGTCCAGACCTAGATGTAGTCTCTGCCCAGTCCAGACCTAGATGTAGTCTCTGCCCAGTCCAGACCTAGATGTAGTCTCTGCCCAGTCCAGACCTAGATGTAGTCACTGCCCAGTCCAGACCTAGATGTAGTCTCTGCCCAGTCCAGATCTAGATGTAGTCTCTGCCCAGTCCAGACCTAGATGTAGTCTCTGCCCAGTCCAGACCTAGATGTAGTCTCTGCCCAGTCCAGACCTAGATGTTGTCTCTGCCCAGTCCAGACCTAGATGTAGTCTCTGCCCAGTCCAGACCTAGATGTTGTCTCTGCCCAGTCCAGACCTAGATGTTGTCGCTGCCCAGTCCAGACCTAGATGTAGTCTCTGCCCAGTCCAGACCTAGATGTAGTCTCTGCCCAGTCCAGACCTAGATGTAGTCTCTGCCCAGTCCAGACCTAGATGTAGTCGCCGATCTCTTCCTGTTTAACCTCACCCATAATGTTACTTTGAGGGTGTCTCTCTTCGTAATAGCTTCTTAGAGTTAAGTATTTAGTATTATTTTGAGTTTGCTGCTGACTTTCATCTGCTCTTTAACTTTACAATGAGGTTCTACTACTGTGGAGTGTACCACAGAATGTTTGTAACAGTGTACACAGCCTATCTGTAAAGACACTTCACCGTGAACACTTAAATGGTTTACACTTAAATGGTTTACACTTAAATGGTTTACAGTTAAATGGTTTACACTTAAATGGTTTACAGTTAAATGGTTTACACTTAAATGGTTTACACTTAAATGGTTTACACTTAAATGGTTTACACTTAAATGGTTTATACTTAAATGGTTTACAGTGTAAAATGCTATTGATGACAAGCTGTGCCTAGTATGTTATCAGTGTTCGCAAGATAGTAAATTGTTTCAGCACTGGTCTGTGGAGTTGGAAGATTTCAAATCAGAGTATTGAATCTTATGGTAGAAATACTGCAAAGTAATTGATAACGTCAGGTTCCATCCCTGCCCTCTTGTCCATGCCCATTCCACTCCTCCTCCCCATCCCACTCCTCCTCCTCCTCCATTCCACTCCTCCTCCTCCATCCCACTCATCCTCCTCCATCCAACTCATCCTCCTCCATCCCACTCCTCCTCCTCCTCCATTCCACTCCTCCTCCCCATCCCACTCCTCCTCCTCCTCCATTCCACTCCTCCTCCCCATCCCCCTCCTCCTCCTCCTCCATTCCACTCCTCCTCCTCCATCCCACTCATCCTCCTCCATCCAACTCATCCTCCTCCATCCCACGCCTCCTCCCCATCCCACTCCTCCTCCTCCATCCCACTCCTCCTCCTCATCCATCCCACTCCTCATCCTCCTCCATCCCACTCCTCCTCTTCCACCCCACTCTTCCTCCTCCATCCCACTCCTCCTCTTCCTCCATCCCACTCCTCCTCTTCCACCCCACTCTTCCTCCTTCTCCATCCCACTCCTCCTTCTCCCCATCCCACTCCTCCTCCACCATCCCAATCCTCCTCCTCCTCAATCCCACTCCTCCTCCTCCATCCCACTCATCATCCTCCATCCCACGCCTCCTCCTCCATCCCACTCCTCCTCCTCTATCCCACTCCTCCTCCTCCATCCATCCCACCCTCCTCCTCCATCCCACTCCTCCATCCCACTCATCCATCCCACTCCTCCTCCTTCTCCATCCCACTCCTCCTTCTCCCCCATCCCACTCCTCCTCCTCCATCCCACTCCTCCTCCTCCATCCCAATCCTCCTCCTCCTCCATCCCACTCCTCCTCCTCCAACCTACTCCTCCATCCCACTCCTCCTCCTCCATCCAACTCATCCTCCCCATCCCACTCCTCCTCCTCCATCCCACTCCTCCTCCCATTCCACTCCTCCTCAATCCCACTACTCCTCCTCCATCCCCCTCCTCCTCCTCCATCATACTCCGCCTCCATCCAACTCCTCCTCCTCCTCCATCCCACTCCTCCTCCTCCAACACACTCCTCCTCCATCCCACTCCCCCTCCTCCTCCATCCCACTCCTCCTCCTCCTCCATCCCACTCCTCTTCCATCCCCCTCCTCCATCCCTCCTCCTCCTCCTCCATCCCACTCCTCTTCCATCCCCCTCCTCCTCCTCCTCCTCCATCCCCCTCCTCCTCCTCCATCCCCCTCCTCCTCCATCCCCCTCCTCCTCCTCCTCCTTAACGTCTGAAGCCTCACCTGTCATGAAGGAGAATAGTAATTCAATTACTATTCACCACATAAATGAGCAAGACTTTTTTTGAATTTCAGGACACTTAAATGGTTTACAGTTAAATGGTTTACACTTAAATGGTTTACAGTTAAATGGTTTACACTTAAGTGGTTTACAGTTAAATGGTTTACACTTAAATGGTTTACACTTAAATGGTTTACACTTAAATGGTTTATACTTAAATGGTTTACAGTGTAAAATGCTATTGATGACAAGCTGTGCCTAGTATGTTATCAGTGTTCGCAAGATAGTAAATTGTTTCAGCACTGGTCTGTGGAGTTGGAAGATTTCAAATCAGAGTATTGAATCTTATGGTAGAAATACTGCAAAGTAATTGATAACGTCAGGTTCCATCCCTGCCCTCTTGTCCATGCCCATTCCACTCCTCCTCCCCATCCCACTCCTCCTCCTCCTCCATTCCACTCCTCCTCCCCATCCCACTCCTCCTCCCCATCCCACTCCTCCTCCTCCTCCATTCCACTCCTCCTCCCCATCCCACTCCTCCTCCTCCTCCATTCCACTCCTCCTCCTCCATCCCACTCATCCTCCTCCATCCAACTCATCCTCCTCCATCCCACGCCTCCTCCCCATCCCACTCCTCCTCCTCCATCCCACTCCTCCTCCTCTATCCCACTCCTCCTCCTCCATCCCACTCCTCCTCCTCATCCATCCCACTCCTCCTCCTCCATCCCACTCCTCCATCACACTCATCCATCCCACTCCTCCTCCTTCTCCATCCCACTCCTCCTTCTCCCCATCCCACTCCTCCTCCTCCATCCCAATCCTCCTCCTCCTCCATCCCACTCCTCCTCCTCCAACCTACTCCTCCATCCCACTCCTCCTCCTCCATCCAACTCATCCTCCCCATCCCACTCCTCCTCCTCCTCCATTCCACTCCTCCTCAATCCCACTACTCCTCCTCCATCCCCCTCCTCCTCCTCGATCATACTCCGCCTCCATCCAACTCCTCCTCCTCCTCCATCCCACTCCTCCAACACACTCCTCCTCCATCCCACTCCTCCTCCTCCTCCATCCCACTCCTCTTCCATCCCCCTCCTCCATCCCACTCCTCCTCCTCCTCCATCCCACTCCTCTTCCATCCCCCTCCTCCTCCTCCTCCATCCCCCTCCTCCTCCATCCCCCTCCTCCTCCTCCTCCTTAACGTCTGAAGCCTCACCTGAAGGAGAATAGTAATTCAATTACTATTCACCACATAAATGAGCAAGGCTTTTTTTGCATTTCCAGGACTTATGGAAATGAGCTATTTTCTCTGACATGGAGGGTGTAATGTCACCCCACTTAAAGTCTATGTAAACAGCATTATCACATGCGTTAGCAGCGCAATCCCCGAGTGCTAGCCGTAAGGTCAGGATGGGAACACAGGGGAGCAAGGCCAGACAGAGAGGGAGAGGGGAGGATATGTAGAGAAGACAAACTATACATGTTCTGCATGTGCTGAACACTGGTCTAGTACTGTGTGAGTGTGTGTGTGTGTGTGTGTGTGTGTGTGTGTGTGTGTGTGTGTGTGTGTGTGTGTGTGTGTGTGTGTGTGTGTGTGTGTGTGTGTGTTAAATGGCCTGCCTCAGACAGCTCCATAGGGATTACAGCAGGACAGCTGCAGAGCTATTAACCAGATGGAAAAGGGACACACCTGAAAACCTCTCTCTCTTTCCTTTTTCCCTCCTGCACTTCAGCAGCAACATGTTAATTATTATTCTCTTTTGGTATCATTTCCCAGTTAAAAAATGCCAACCTGTTTTATCTGTGTCCAAGTGACACAATTAATATATTTGGAGGAACTCCAGGGTCCTGCGTCACATACTGACAGGGTGAATAACTGTTGCGCTCATTAGCAGCCATGGCGACCGAGAAACAGGGAATAGCATTTCAGAAGGCTGCACAAAAGCACCTCCAATTAAATGTCAATAAATGAACAAATCCATTGAACTTGTCTCGGGTCTTGTTTACAGGGGCTTACAAGAACAGTGGAGCGCTATTGTCTCATTATCGTCACAGTAGTGAGAGAGAGAGAGAGAGAGAGAGCGAGAGAGAGAGAGAGAGAGAGAGAGAGCAGCGAGAGAGAGAGAGATGCAGAGAGAGAGAGAGATGCAGCGAGAGAGAGAGAGAGAGAGAGAGAGAGAGAGAGAGAGAGAGCAGCGAGAGAGAGAGAGAGAGAGAGAGAGAGAGATAAAGAGAGAGAGAGAGAAAAATGGGTGAACGAGAGACAGGAAAAGAACGGGGAGGGAGGGAGGGAGGGAGGGAGGGAGGGAGGGAGGGAGGGAGGGAGGGAGGGAGGGAGGGAGGGAGGGAGGGGAGGGAGGGAGGGTGTTAGAAACAGAGAGAGGACGATGAGGGTAGAAGTGATGGAGAGGGTGAGAGGACAGAGGGAGAACACCTCCATAGGAGGCCTCAGATGGTGATGCAGTGCTACTGTAGCTAGCTGACCTCGGGGACTTCCTGTTCAAGGTGATGTACACTGAAGGAAAAACAAAACAGTTACTTTCAGTACTGACTGAGCTGGAACTCTTTTCAGTTAAATCTCTTTATAAAAGGACAAAAAACAAAGCACGGCTAGACAAATGAGGTGGGAATAGAGGGAGGCAGGTATGCATTCCACTGAGTGAGTCCCTACATTAGCATTGCATGACAGATGTCATAAACCCGTGTTCCATATCAGTGGCCCAGAGAATCACGGTGACGTTAATGTCTATTGTAAAACACAGTTGGAAAGTGGATTTAATTAATATTTGGAAGATATGCATCAATGGTTAAATCAGCTTCCCCCTATTATAGCATACTTCCACACTCCTGCTATTAGCTTAGTCCTACAATATGGCTGGTGTTTAAGTGGTTTCTACACCAACCTAACATTCGCTGAGTATACCAAACATTACGAACACTTTCCTAACATTGAATCCTTCTTTACCCTGTCTCCTCCCCTTCATCTACACTGATTGAAGTGGATTTAACAAGTGACATCAATAAGGGATCATAGCTTTCACCTGGTCAGTCTATGTCAATGAAAGAGCCTAACCTCAGCTCAAAGAGTGTTCTTAATGTTTTGTACACTCAGTGTATATCCTCACATAGTGCTCTTTATAGACATAACATGGTCTGTCACAAATCACAAGTGATGAGTTCAATGGAAGTGTCTTAAGCAGACCGATCATGTAAAAGGTGTGAGAGTTACAATGGACATGGTCAGCTGTTCTGCTGTTTATAGACATAACATGGTCAGGTGGTTCTGCTGTTTATAGACATAACATGGTCAAGTGGTTCTGCTGTTTATAGACATAACATGGTCAGGTGGTTCTGCTGTTTATAGACATAACATGGTCAGGTGGTTCTGCTGTTTATAGACATAACATGGTCAAGTGGTTCTGCTGTTTATAGACATAACATGGTCAAGTGGTTCTGCTGTTTATAGACATAACATGGTCGAGTGGTTCTGCTGTTTATAGACATAACATGGCCAGGTGGTTCTGCTGTTTATAGACATAACATGGTCAAGTGTTTCTGCTGGTTATAGACATAACATGGTGGTTCTGCTGTTTATAGACATAACATGGTCAGGTGGTTCTGCTGTTTATAGACATAACATGGTCAGTGGTTCTGCTGTTTATAGACATAACATGGTCAGGTGGTTCTGCTGTTTATAGACATAACATGGTCGAGTGGTTCTGCTGTTTATAGACATAACATGGTCGAGTGGTTCTGCTGTTTATAGACATAACATGGTCAGGTGGTTCTGCTGTTTATAGACATAACATGGCCGAGTGGTTCTGCTGTTTATAGACATAACATGGTCAGGTGGTTCTGCTGTTTATAGACATAACATGGTCGAGGGGTTCTGCTGTTTATAGACATAACATGGTCGAGTGGTTCTGCTGTTTATAGACATAACATGGTCAGGTGGTTCTGCTGTTTATAGACATAACATGGTCAGGTATTTCTGCTGTTTATAGACATAACATGGTCAGGTGGTTCTGCTGTTTATAGACATAACATGGTCAGGTGGTTCTGCTGTTTATAGACATAACATGGTCAGGTGGTTCTGCTGTTTATAGACATAACATGGTCAAGTGGTTCTGCTGTTTATAGACATAACATGGTCGAGTGGTTCTGCTGTTTATAGACATAACATGGTCAGGTGGTTCTGCTGTTTATAGACATAACATGGTCAGGTGGTTCTGCTGTTTATAGACATAACATGGTCAGGTGGTTCTGCTGTTTATAGACATAACATGGTCGAGTGGTTCTGCTGTTTATAGACATAACATGGTCAGGTGGTTCTGCTGTTTATAGACATAACATGGTCGAGTGGTTCTGCTGTTTATAGACATAACATGGTCAGGTGGTTCTGCTGTTTATAGACATAACATGGTCGGGGTTCTGCTGTTTATAGACATAACATGGTCGAGGGGTTCTGCTGTTTATAGACATAACATGGTCGAGTGGTTCTGCTGTTTATAGACATAACATGGTCAGGTGGTTCTGCTGTTTATAGACATAACATGGTCGAGTGGTTCTGCTGTTTATAGACATAACATGGTCGAGGGGTTCTGCTGTTTATAGACATAACATGGTCAGGTGGTTCTGCTGTTTATAGACATAACATGGTCAGGTGGTTCTGCTGTTTATAGACATAACATGGTCAAGTGGTTCTGCTGTTTATAGACATAACATGGTCAGGTGGTTCTGCTGTTTATAGACATAACATGGTCAGGTGGTTCTGCTGTTTATAGACATAACATGGTCGAGTGGTTCTGCTGTTTATAGACATAACATGGTCAGGTGGTTCTGCTGTTTATAGACATAACATGGTTAGGTGGTTCTGCTGTTTATAGACATAACATGGTCAGGTGGTTCTGCACCATCCTTTGTGTCAGAACCTTGGCCCACACAACAGCTGTGACCTACAGTAAGCCTGAGAACAGTTTGCCTTGAAATCTGAGGACAAGTTCATCCCATTGAAAAACACACTGTGTGTTTCCTCTGCAAACAGACAGAAGAATAGAACAGGTGCATAAGAAAAACAACCCCCACCTCACAGGAGAAACTCTTAGAAACCAGAAGCTCAATTCTTCCTGCCTCTCAGTCACAAACTATTTTACATCTCTGTTTGTCGAGATTCTTTTCTTATTACAAAATGATTTCTTTTTCAAAACATCCACGGATTAAGTGTGAATATGAAGGAGAGGTCGAGGAAGGTTGTTCTCCTTCCAGAGAGGCTCGCATTGAGAACAAACCATGGCTATATGAAAGGAAAATAACACGTAGGAGAGGGGATTGTGTCCGACAGTGTAGTGCTTTTGCATAAAGCAATTAAGACTGTGTGTTTTGGTTAGAAACAGAGGGAGTGGGAAAAGATGCAGCCTCCGCACAATCTAAACATTGTCCAGACAGTGTTTTCCTAGTAGAGCTTTCAGAGAGATTTCAATTTAATTGATTCCTTTTTAAACAAATACAGTGTTGGAATGCCAGTAATGAAAAGGGCCATCTCCAGGTCAGAAGGCTGCTCCCTGCAGGAGAGGAGAGCCTTGTACCTGGGGGAGGCCGACAGGTGAGTGTGGGGAGCCGGCTGAGGCCTTTTACCCTTCATCTGTCTGTTCAGCTACTTTACTCTACTACTCACTGTCACAGGCCCTTTCAGGAATTATTCACACACATGTACACACACACATGCACACACACACACATGCACACACACACAAGCACGGCTCAATTCCCTTCCAGCTCATCCATTCTCTCCATTTGAAGGAGGCTACGACGCTACACACCAGTTCATCACTATGGGCACCCCACTGAGGTGAACTAACATAATGTACATCACTGATGTTTACCTTATGGAGTGGTCCATACAGCAGTAATTAGGCCATACAGGAAGGTCCTGAATAATTCAACCTGCCATCAACTGTCCCAGAGTGGAGGAAGGATGGACATAGTGGCACCAAGTCTGGAACAACAGACCCTGAACAGCTTGTACCCCCAAGCCATAAGACTGATACATACTTAGTTAAATAGTTCAACAATAGATACCTGGACAATCTACACTGACCACTTTTACATGAACTTGTTTGACTCATCACATATGCTGCTGTTACTGTTTATTGTCTATACTGTTGCCTGGTCACTTTATTCTTAGTTTTATGTACATATCTACCTCAATGACCTCGTACCCCTGCACATGGACTCTGTACTGGTACCCCATGTATATAGGCAAGTTATCCTTACTCATTGTGTATTTATTATTCCATTATTTATATTTTTTCTCTCTGCATTATAGGGAAAGGCCCATAAGCATTTTCCTGTTGGTCTACACCTGTTGTTTACCAAGCATGTGACAAATAACATTTGATTCATTTTTTATTTGATATGCTGCTATTCATCAACAAACACAACAGCACAAGGTGCATCGGCTATGAGAGATACATTTGTACATTTTCCAACTCATAGAAGAAATTATACAGATCACCTTTCAGCTAATTTATTCTTCTAAAACATTTCAATATCCCTTTTGATCACATATTTTCTAATTTAAAACAATTCCAGTGTGATGTTGGCATGTTTCTATGTTTTGAATTGTATCTCTATATGGCTAACTAACCTAAACTCAGAGGTGAAACTAACTAAGCTAAGCTCAGAGGTGAAACTAACTAACCTAAACTCAGAGGTGAAACTAACTAACCTAAACTCAGAGGTGAAACTAACTAACCTAAACTCAGAGGTGAAACTAACTAACCTAAACTCAGAGGTGAAACTAACTAAGCTAAGCTCAGAGGTGAAACTAACTAACCTAAACTCAGAGGTGAAACTAACTAACCTAAACTCAGAGGTGAAACTAACTAACCTAAACTCAGAGGTGAAACTAACTAACCTAAACTCAGAGGTGAAACTAACTAAGCTAAGCTCAGAGGTGAAACTAACTAAGCTAAGCTCAGAGGTGAAACTAACTAACCTAAACTCAGAGGTGAAACTAACTAACCTAAACTCAGAGGTGAAACTAACTAAGCTAAGCTCAGAGGTGAAACTAACTAAGCTAAACTCAGAGGTGAAACTAACTAACCTAAACTCAGAGGTGAAACTAACTAAGCTAAGCTCAGAGGTGAAACTAACTAAGCTAAACTCAGAGGTGAAACTAACTAACCTAAACTCAGAGGTGAAACTAACTAACCTAAACTCAGAGGTGAAACTAACTAACCTAAACTCAGAGGTGAAACTAACTAAGCTCAGCTCAGAAGTGAAACTAACTAAGCTCAGCTCAGAGGTGAAACGAACTAAGCTGTCACGTTCGTCGTAAGAATTATCGGACCAAGGTGCAGCGTCATATGGTTTCCACATGTTTATTAACTGAAACGCACAAAAACAATAAAGAATGAACTAAACGTGAAGACAATGGAGTGCTCACAGGCAACTACACATAAACAAGATCCCACAAACACAGGTGGGAAAAATAACTACTTAAATATGATCCCCAATTAGAGACAACGATTACCAGCTGCCTCTAATTGGGAATCATTCAAAACACCAACATAGAAAAATAAACTAGAACACAACATAGACAGAGATATACTAGATCACCCCCAAGTCACGCCCTGACCTACTACACCATAGAGAAACAATGGCTCTCTGTGGTCAGGGCGTGACATAGGGCTAAACTCAGAGGTGAAACTAACTAACCTAAACTCAGAGGTGAAACTAACTAAGCTAAGCTCAGAGGTGAAACTAACTAAGCTAAGCTCAGAGGTGAAAGGCTGGTGGTCCCTCTAGTGACTACAACTCTGTGGGGAAGGGCCAGGCTTCCCTGTTTCTACAACTCTGTGGGGAAGGGCCAGGCTGCCCTGTTACTAAAACTCTGTGGGGAAGGGCCAGGCTGCCCTGTTACTAAAACTCTGTGGGGAAGGGCCAGGCTGCCCTGTTACTAAAACTCTGTGGGGAAGGGCCAGGCTGCCCTGTTACTAAAACTCTGTGGGGAAGGGCCAGGCTGCCCCAACATTCCTGTTAGGGGCTCTGAGCATTTGTGTATGCGAGAGAAAAGATAGAGGGACAGAGAGAGAGAGGGGGACAGAGAGAAATAGAGACACAGAGCGGGACAGAGAGAGAGAGAGAGAGAGAGAAGAGATAGAGGGACAGAGAGAGAGAGAGAGAAAAGATAGAGGGACAGAGAGAGAGGGGGGGACAGAGAGAAAGAGAGAGAGAGAGAGGGACAGAGAGGGACAGAGAGGGAGAGAGAGAGAGGGACAGAGAGGGAGAGAGAGGGACAGAGAGGGACAGAGAAATAGAGACAGAGAGGGGAACAGAGAAACAGGGACAGAGAGGGGAACAGAGAAACAGGGACAGAGAGAAATAGTGACAGAGAGAGAGAGAAAGAGATAGAGAGAGAGAAGAAAGATATAGAGAGAGAGATAGCGACAGCGAGAGAGGGACAGAGAGCACAACAGTCTCTTTCATTAGAGCATCTAATTTCATTGAGCAGATGGTCATGCCGCTACAGATCGACAAAGACTAAATTAATGAATAAATAAACAAAATACGAGAAGTATTGTTTTTACAGAGTTAAGCCAGAGGGGTGAAATAAATGTGCCGACAAAAGAGCACAAGAGCCGGAGCATGAAATCAGAATGGGGGAGTGGGAAACAGAGAGGAGAGAGAGAGGCTCCAATCTCATTGTTTTCATTGTCTGGGTTCAGAAGCTGTGGAATGAGAGGGCGGGCAAGAGAAGAGGGGGGACGAAAGGAGAGAACCACTCTAAACCCATGCAAACTCCGCTGATGTGAGACACATCGGTCAACCACATATATCCAATTAAATACAACCAAAGACACTTTTACAAGTGCAGGGGGAATAAGAGGGGAGTTTCAACACAGGGATTAGAGACTATAACAGGCCTGTAGTGCTTCTATCAACAGGTTACTTCTCTAGTTGTGTAACACTGCCTCTATGCCATAGCTGCTACCCTAGCCTAGCACCCACCCCTCCCTGCCCTGGGCTCCTCTGCCAATTCCCCACTAGTTGATGGGCCTGGGAACAGGATCTGGTCTCATCGCCAGCATACACAGAGAAGGCCTGAATGAGTAAAAAGAAAGAAGACACCCACATTAACAAGGGCCCATTAGGGGAGACATAGCCTGCATGGATCACATCCCCATAGACCTGTCAGCACCTCGCAGGGATACAGCGTACAATCTCTCAAACTCAAAAACACACACAGGTGCATACACACATACACACAGGTGCACACACACAAACACACAGGTACATACACACATACACAGATGTGCATACACACATACACACAGGTGCATACACACATACACACAGGTGCACACACACAAACACACAGGTACATACACACATACACAGATGTGCATACACACATACACACAGGTGCATACACACATACACACAGGTGCATACACACATACACACACGCGCAACTGTCCGGTGAAGGGTAACACACTGCACATGTATGTTCTGAATGTTATCTTGGCAGAGTGATGACACTGGTGTTATACAACTGTCTTGAAGCCCTATTCAAATCCCACCTTCCCCTAAAGCATTGTAGTGATGAGAGCTACCTTCCCCCTAAAGCATTGTACAATGAGAGCTACCTTCCCCCTAAAGCATTGTGGTGATGAGAGCTACCTTCCCCCTAAAGCTTTGTACAATGAGAGCTACCTTCCCCCAAAGCATAAAGCATTGTGGGGATGAGAGCTACCTTCCCCTAAAGCATTGTACAATGAGAGCTACCTTCCCCCTAAAGCATTGTGGTGATGAGAGCTACCTTCCCCTAAAGCATTGTAGTGATGATAGCTACCATCCCCCAAAGCATTGTACAATGAGAGCTACCTTCCCCTAAAGCATTGTACAATGAGAGCTACCTTCCCCTAAATCATTGTACAATGAGAGCTACCTTCCCCCTAAAGCATTGTACAATGAGAGCTACCTTCCCCTAAAGCATTGTACAATGACAGCTACCTTCCCCTAAAGCATTGTGGTGATGAGAGCTTCCTTCCCCCTAAAGCATTGTGGTGATGAGAGCTTCCTTCCCCTAAAGCATTGTAGTGATGAGAGCTTCCTTCCCACTAAAGCATTGTACAATGACAGCTACCTTCCCCTAAAGCATTGTACAATGACAGCTACCTTCCCCTAAAGCATAAAGCATTGTACAATGACAGCTACCTTCCCCTAAAGCATTGTACAATGACAGCTACCTTCCCCTAAAGCATTGTGGTGATGAGAGCTTCCTTCCCCCTAAAGCATTGTGGTGATGAGAGCTTCCTTCCCCCTAAAGCATTGTAGTGATGAGAGCTTCCTTCCCACTAAAAGCATTGTAGTGATGAGAGCTAACTTCCCCCTAAAGCATTGTACAATGACAGCTACCTTCCACCTAAAGCATTGTAGTGATGAGAGCTACCATCCTCCTAAAGCATTGTACAATGACAGCTACCTTCCACCTAAAGCATTGTAGTGATGAGAGCTACCTTCCCCCTTAAGCATTGTACAATGACAGCTACCTTCCCCTAAAGCATTGTAGTGATGAGAGCTACCTTCCCCTAAAGCATTGTACAATGAGAGCTACCTTCCCCCTTAAGCATTGTACAATGAGAGCTACCTTCCCCTAAAGCATTGTAGTTATGAGAGCTACCTTCCCCTAAAGCACTGTACAATGAGAGCTACCTTCCCCCTAAAGCATTGTAGTGATGAGAGCTACCTTCCCCCAAAGCATTGTAGTGATGAGAGCTACCTTCCCCTAAAGCATTGTACAATGAGAGCTACCTTCCCCCTAAAGCATTGTAGTGATGAGAGCTACCTTCCCCCAAAGCATTGTAGTGATGAGAGCTACCTTCCCCCTAAAGCATTGTAGTGATGAGAGCTACCTTCCCCTAAAGCATTGTAGTGATGAGAGCTACCTTCCCCCTAAAGCATTGTAGTGATGAGAGCTACCTTCCCCTAAAGCATTGTACAATGAGAGCTACCTTCCCCCTAAAGCATTGTAGTGATGAGAGCTACCTTCCCCCTAAAGCATTGTAGTGATGAGAGCTACCTTCCCCCTAAAGCATTGTAGTGATGAGAGCTACCTTCCCCCTAAAGCATTGTAGTGATGAGAGGGAAAAGAGGAGTTTTATTAAGGGACTCACTTGATTCACTTACAGAGCCTCTCTACTCCGGAACTAGCATTTTCTAGCCATCTAGTGCGATTATATCACGAGGAAAAAGTTAATTATTAAATTTTACAGCTCATTACTCAAACAAAAGGGAAATACACTGGTGGGAAAGGGATTAGAGACAAAATGAATCCAGTGATATATTGTGCAGCTATTATCTAGCCAGTTATCTGGATGGTGTCATAAGTAAATAACCGTGGAAGGAATACTCCCATGGCCGTGGAATTGAAATCTCTGTCTGATTAACATAACCTCTCACTCTCTCAGCTCTCCCACGACTCACCCTCAATCACTGAGTTCTCAGCTACAACGGCCCTCAGCAAGTGTATGAAGTTCCACAGGAACATTACCTTCTACTGTCTCTGATCCTGCAATTAGTCTCTTTCTCTTGAAGAAACACTCCATTCGATCTCTGCTGTTCAGGTAGCTACAGTATCTTTCCAGAAAGGTGAGATGTTTATACTAGGTATGTGAAATGAAAAGGAAAATTAAATATCCGTGGGACGTCATAATTACTGTAACATTTCACTTGAACTTCAAGTCATTATAATTGGTGATCAGAACATGGCCCTGTGGAAAGAGGTCTGTATGTTGTTAAGAGTTTAACATCATAGTCAATGTAATTTCCCCTATCAGAGTATTCCACAATCATGTGAGCTAACCTCCAGCTCTGAGGCCAGATGGAACATCGTGGCTGTGAGGCAGGAAGGTGAGGAGCTCTAGGGCTCATTGGCAGGGAAGGCCAACAACAATGGCCTCCAAGTCATTCAGCCTCAGAGGTGGGGGGGACCAGTCTCTCCTGCTATATTTAATGAAAACCAACACTGGAAATGAAGGGGGAGAAAGATGGGAGACCAGTCTGGATTTCATGTGCCTGGCTCAGTCCGAGAGCAGAGACAGATTAGTGAATTGATTCAAGCAGCCGTGTTTACCCACAGCGCTGAAATGTTCCTTCTTCTGTACCATGCTCTTATCTCTTTTATTCCAGTTTGTTGGGTTCTGCTTACTTTATGTTTGTGAAAGATAGCCATAAAACATTTAATTTCAGACTTTTTAACAGTGTGTTATAAATATTTTCAGATAACAAATTAAGGTGAACTTGGCTTTATGCCGCCGTAAATTTGCTCCTGGTTTTATCAGCATATTCGCTAGCATTTTAACTTGCACACAGATGTCATAATAATGTCCTGAAGAACAACCTTGTTGTTCCAGCGACTGCTCTTGATCTCTAACACCCAGGGAGCTGTTTCTCACATCTTGTGAATCTGGAAGTGTTTAGTGAGAAGCAGGTATCAGGACTAGTTGAATGTCACCAGGCGTGACAGTCACACAAGCTACTATTCTCTCCTATTCTACACCCATTCTCTTCTGGGCCCTCAGCTAGAAAAGTTTTTCCCTCGTAATTCATACACATTAGACTAGCTGCCCGCCTCCCATTCCTCCCCTCCCCTCCCTTCCCTCCTCCTCCCCTCCCCTCCTCCTCTCCCCCTCTCATCCCTCCCTCCCCTCTCTCCCATCCCCCTCCCTCCCTCCCTGCCAATCTCCCTTCCCTCCCTGCCAATCTCCCTTCCCTCCTCCTCCCTCCCCTCTCTCCCAACCCCCTCCCTCCCTCCCCCTCCCTGCCAATCTCCCTCCCCTCCTCCTCCCTCCCCTCTCTCCCATCCCCCTCCCTCCCCTCTCTCCCATCCCCCTCCCTCCCTGCCAATCTCCCTTCCCTCCTCCTCCCCTCTCTCCCATCCCCCTCCCTCCCTCCCTCCCTCCCTGCCAATTTCCCTTCCCTCCTCCTCCCTCCCCTCCTCCTCCATCCCCTCTCATCCCTCCCGTCCCTCCATTCTCTTCCCTCCTCCTCCCCTCCTCCTCTCTCCCCTCTCATCCCTCCCTCCCCTCCCTCCCTCACTCCCTGCCAATCTCCCTTCCCTCCTCCTCCCTCCCCTCTCTCCCATCCCCCTCCCTCCCTCCCTGCCTGCCTGCCTGCCTCCCTTCCTCCCTGCCTATGAGGTAGTCAATTAACAAGTGTGCCTTGTTAAAAGTTAATTTGTGGAATTTCTTTCCTTCTTAACGCATTTGAGCAAATCAGTTGTGTTGTGACAAGGTAGGGGGGTATACAGTAGATAGCCCTATTTGGTAAAAGACCAAGTCCATATTATGGGAAGAACAGCTCAAATAAGCAAAGAGAAATGACAGCCCCTCATAACTTTAAGACATGAAGGTCAGTCAATGAGGAAAATTTAAATAAATATGAACGTTTCTTCAAGTGCAGTCTCAAAGACCATCAAGCACTATGATGAAACTGTCTCTCATGAGGACCGCCACAGGAAGGGAAGACCCAGAGTTACCTCTGCTGCAGAGATTAAATAAATGCTTCACAGAGTTCAAATAACAGAGACATCTCAACATCAACTGTTAAGAGGAGACAGCGTGAATCAGGCCTTCATGATCGAATTGCTGCAAAGAAACCACTGAAAAAGGACACCAATAATAAGAAGAGGCTTGTTTGGGCCAAGAAACATGAGAAACGGACATTAGACTGGTGTAAATCTGTCCTTTGGTCTGATGAGACCAAATTTGAGATTTTTGGTTCCAACCGTTGCGTCTTTGTGAGACGCATAGTAGGTTAATGGATGATCTCCGCATGTGTGGTTCCCACCGTGAAGCATGGAGGAGGAGGTATGATGGTGTGGGGGTGCTTTGCTGGTGACACTGTCTGTGATGTATTTCGAATTCAAGGCACACTTAACCAGCATGGCTACCAAAGCATTCTGCAGCGATACGCCATCCCATCTGGTTTGCACTTAGTGGGACTATCATTTGCTTTTCAACAGGACAATGACCCAACACACCTCCAGGCTGTGTAAGGGCTATTTGACTAAAGAGAGTCATGGAGTGCTGCATCAGATGACCTGGCCTCCACAATCACCCAACCTCAACCCAATTGAGATGGTTTGGGATGAGTTGGACCACAGAGTGAAGCAAAAGCCACCAACAAGTGTTCAGCATATGTGGGAACTCCTTCAAGACTGTTGGAAAAGCATTTCAGGTGAAGCTGGTTGAGAGAATGCCAATAGTGTGCAAAGCTGTCATCAAGGCAAAGGGTGGCTACTTTGAAGAATCTAAAATCTAAAAAATATTTTGATTTGTTTAACACTTTTTTGGTTATTACATGATTCCATATGTGTTATTTCATATTTTGATGTCTTCATTATTATTCTGCAATGAAGAAAATAGTAAAAATAAAGAAAAACCTTTGAATGAGTAGGTGTGTCAAAACTTTTGACTGGTACTGTACATTTTTTGTGTGTTTACTTGAACAAAGACTAACTTTGTAGAAAAACTACCCGGTAATAAACCCTTAACTACATTAATGCAAATCAAATGCCAAGGATAGAAGCCCCAACACTGCTTTGCTCTGAGGACTTAATTTGTATGGTGGCAGTCTCGTAATAATTAAAGATACATTCCAGATCTGAATGAAGTGCACTTAGCGTAATCCTACTGGAAACATCGCAAATGGCTGGGCTTTCTGGGCCTGACACTTGACAGCGCTGGCCTGGCTTTAGATTCTGGTTGCCAGAGGGCTGCTAGACACTGGCTATTGTGAGAAGCTAGTCAGAGAGGAGGGAAACAGGACTGGTTAATACTCCTTGTCCACTCCATGTGATGCTGCCTGCTTATTCCTCCCTGTTCGAAACACCCTCTAAAACACTTTCCAAACCAGGAACCCTTTTGGGATTCCCTGCCCAGTCTCTTCAGTGTGGAGTCTAACAGAACGGCTAGAATGACTATTTGTCCCTACTGTGTTAAATGTATATTTGGAGAAGGTGATGTCTATAAAATATCACGGATCCATTAGTTTGCAGGGTGCAGGAGAGTTATACAGTGGGGCAAAAAAGTATTTAGTCAGCCACCAATTGTGCAAGTTCTCCCACTTAAAAAGATGAGAGAGGCCTGTAATTTTCATCATAGGTACACTTCAACTATGACAGACAAAATGAGAAAAAAAAAACAGAAAATCACATTGTAGGATTTTTAATGAATTTATTTGCAAATTGTGGTGGAAAATAGGTATTTGGTCAATAAAAAATTACAGGCCTCTCTCATCTTTTTAAGTGGGAGAACTTGCACAATTGGTGGCTGACTAAATACTTTTTTGCCCCACTGTACATATTATTTTCTGTGCTCAAAAAGAGTACATTTGTAGATTTAAAAATAGCGATGTTGAAACTGGAAGACAATAAAGATGAATGTAATCGTTACAAAACTAGGAGGATTAGATAATGATGTTGGAGAACACTTCTCTGCCTTGTCCTTGCTGCTCCATAGCCTAACTGTCTATCCTCCATAGCAGGTTTAAAGTTTAAAAGCACAATCACCCCTCATGGAGAGCTGCCCAGACACCTGCCTCCCTCACTGAAACCCAATCTCCAGCGGCCCCCTGGAGCCCCGCGCTCCCACTGTGTGCTGCTAACACTCCTGGCATGGCTTCTACAGCCCTCAGGAAATACTATGTGACGGAGCCTGTCAAATAAGAACGGACCACACACTATTTAAATGCTACTGTACAGTGTATACTCCATCTCTTGTTCGCTTGGTGGAAGGCACACGAGTCCTTTTGACTGGTCTCAGTATGACTAAACTGTAAAGATGTGGATCCTTTATCTTGGTTCTAGTCCTGCTCCGTCTACTGTACATGTATATCAGAGGCCAACAGGTCCTTCAGTGAACACAGCCCAGAGCCAGAGCCCTGAGAGCTCAGAGTAGAGCCCAGAGGGCTCAGAGCAGAACCCAGAGAGCTCAGAGCCAGAGCCCAGAGAGCTCAGAGCCAGAGCCCAGAGAGATCAGAGCAGAGCCCAAAGAGCTCAGAGCAGAACCCAGAGAGCTCAGAGCCAGAGCCCAGAGCTCAGAGCAGAGCCCAGAGAGATCAGAGCAGAGCCCAAAGAGCTCAGAGCAGAGCCCAGAGAGCTCAGAGCAGAGCCAGGCATGGTCAACATTTTTGGAGCGTTATTTGATTAATGCTGAGAGCTGCAGTGTGTTTAGACAGGGTCGTGACCCCTGGGCATCCATTTAATCAAATCTCCCTTTTTCTCTGCTCACCCAGAGGAGGGAAAAATGAATATAACCCCCTCTCTCTGTCACCTCTCCTCTCCCCCCTCTCTCTTTCTCTGTTTTAACTTCAGTGTGTGTGTTTGTGTGTGTTTGTGTGTGTGTCCATGGAGAGTGTGAGATTTCACATCTCTCTTTGTTTGCCTCGTGTTAAGTAATTATTTTGTGGTGCAGCGCCCCTCCTTCCCCCACTCCCCTCTCTGCTGGCCACCAGGGAACCCATGACCTCCTCTTAGGCCAGAAGCCCTTATTCAGCTGGATATCATTTAATGCTTTTCTTCTCCCCTTCACCGCTGCAAAAGTGACACTTCAGCTTAAAGACTTTCTCTCTCACCTCTTTGTGAATACATTAGAGTGAAAAGAAAACATGCTGTTAATGATATGCTTATTTACCATTACACCGCTCGGACTCTGGACGTTATTTACTCTTTCCTCCATCCCTCTTAATGCCCATGTCATCATATTTTTTAAGGAGCTGTGCAATAATAACATTTGTCATTCTCTATCTGCCTCTCTCTTTCCCTCCCTTCCTTGCCATTGTTTTGTTCCTACTTCAACGAGCCAATTACCCTGCTGGCCCAAACCAATTACCCTGCTGGCCCAAACCAATATTCTGCTGGCGCAAACCAATTACCCTGCTGGCCCAAACCAATTACCCTGCTGGCCCAAACCAATATTCTGCTGGCCCAAACCAATTACCCTGCTGGCCCAAACCAATTATCCTACTGGCCCAAACCAATATTCTGCTGGCCCAAACCAATTACTCTGCTGGCCCAAACCAATTACTCTGCTGGCCCAAACCAATTACCCTGCTGGCCCAAACCAATTACTCTGCTGGCCCAAACCAATTACTCTACTGGCCCAAACCAATTACCCTGTATTTGTTCAGGAGTGTTCAATGATGGTTCATATCTCTCTCTCTCTCTCTCTCTCCTCTTTCTCTCTCTACATCCATCTCTCTCTCTATACATTTACATTTCTCTCTCTCTAAATCCCTCTCTCTCTCCCGCCCCTCTCTCTCTCTTTTCCCTCTTTCTCTCTCTTACATCCCTCCCTCTCACTCTCTCGCTACATTACTTTCTCTTTCTCGATCACTCTCTCTCTCTACATCCCTCTCTCTCTACATGCCTCTCACTCTCTCTCTACATCACTCTCTCTTTCTCGATCACTCTCTCTCTCTACATCCCTCTCTCTTTTCCCTCTCTTCAGTGACATGAATAGCATCTGCAATAATTACCTATAAAACCCTCTGTCATACAATCAGTGAAGTAAAACAAAAATAGTTATTTTTATAGGAGTGAGTAAAAGGTCCAGCTGACAGCTAATCCAAAGAGTCAAGTTATTGCCTGCATTTAACTATTCTGCTCTACAAAGACAAAGTGAAGTCACTACGAATTAGGTATTTTTTATCTATTGTAATGACCAGGTACAGTGCATTCGAAAGTATTCAGACCCCTGACTTTTTTCACATTTTGTTAAGTTACAGCCTTATTCTAAAATATATTTAATTGTTTGTTTTCACTCATCAATCTACACACAATACCCCATAATGACAAAGCAAAAACTGTTGTTTTTTTAAAATTGCAAATTTAAAAATAAATAACAGAAATAGCTTATTTACATAAGTATTCAGACCCTTTGATATGAGACTCAAAATTGAGCTCAGATGCATCTTGTTTTCATTGATCATCCTTGAGATGGTTCTACAACTTGATTGGAGTCCAGCTGTGGTAAATTCAATTAATTGGACATGAAAGGCACCCCTGTCTATATAAGGTCCCACAGTTAACAGTGCATGTCAGAGCAAAAACCAAGCCATGAGTTTGAAGGAATTGTCTGTAGAGCTCAGAGACAGGATTGCATCGAGGCACAGATCTGGGGAAGGCTCTCAAAAAATGTCTGCAGCATTGAAGGTCGCCAAGAACACAGTGGCCTCTATCATTCTTACATGGAAGAAGTTTTGAACCACCAAGACTCTTCCTAGAGCTGGCCCGCCCGGCCAAACTGAGCAATCGGGGGAGAAGGGCCTTTGTCAGGGAGGTGACCAAGAACCCGGATGGTCACTCTGACAGAGCTCCAGAGTTTCTCTGTGGAGATGGGAGAAACTTCCAGAAGGACAACCATCTCTGCAGCACTCCAGAGTGGCCAGACGGAAGCCACTCCTCAGTAAAAGGCACATGATAGCCCGCTTGGAGTTTGTCAAAAGGCACCTAAAGGACTCTCAGAACATGAGAAACAAGATTCTCTGGTCTGATGAAAGCTAGATTGAACTCTTTGGCCTGAATGCCAAGCGCCACGTCTGGAGGAAACCTGGCACCATCCCTACGGTGAAGCATGGTGGTGGCAGCATCATGTTGTGGGGATGTTTTTCAGTTGCAGGGACTGGGAGACTAGTCAGGATCGAGGGAAAGGTGAACGAAGAAAAGTACAAAGAAATCCTTGATGAAAACCAGAGCGCTCAGACTGGGGCAAAGGTTCACCTTCCAACAGGACAACGACGCTAAGCACACAGCCAAGACAGCGCAGGAGTGGCTTCAGGACAAGTCTCTGAATGTCCTTGAGTGGCCCAGCTAGAGCCTGGACTTGAACCTGATTGAACATCTCTGGAGAGACCTGAAAATAGCTGTGCAGCGACACTCCCCATCCAACCTGACAGAGCTTGAGAGGATCTGCAGAGAAGAATGGGAGAAACTCTCCAAATAAAGGTGTGTCACGCTTGCAGCGTCATACCCAAGAAGACTTGAGGCTGTAATCGCTGCCAAAGGTGTTTCAACATAGTACTGATGAAAGGGTCTGACTACTTATGTAAATGTAATATTTGATATATATATATATATATATATATATATATATATATATATATAAAATGACAAACCTGTTGTAGCTTTGACATTATCAGGTATTGTGTGTAGATTGATGAGAAAAACACATAAACTAATCCATTTTAGAATAAGGCTGTAATGTTACATTTTTGGGAAAAAGTAAACTGGTCTGAATACTTTCCCGAATGCACTGATTAATGTGGCATTGAGTTTCCTGACACAAGAACAAACCAGTTGATCAGAATATAAAACGAAATACCAGAAATTGCTGTCTGTCTAGACAGAAGAATTATTTGAAGTAAAAAAAAATGTAGTTACTGCACTATTGTGTGAAGTGGTTACAAACGACGCAGTGGTTTTGAGGGGACACAAAAGCCAGAGAGACATTAGGTGTGATTGTATTTCCTGTCAGATTAGTGTGCCCGCAGAGGATAGAGGCCAGGAGACCTGAGGAATGTCCTCCATGGCTGTTTTTATTAATGGACAGGTGCAGAGGCAGGTCTGTCTCTGTTTCAATCTCACCTGCAGTCAGCCTGCATGCCTTGGCTCAGACACACCAAGCCGGAGGGCATAGTGGGTCAGAGCTGTGAGTGACATGGTTGAGACCGTGGGACTAACACACACATGCCCCACACTCAAGATTAAATTCCTTAAAACGTGGGAGGTGGACTATACACATGACCTCTATTTAATTAAAATCACAGTTGCCCCAAAGAGAGTATTTTATCTTCCAGTGTGTTCAGTTTGTATCTGCGGTGCAGAAATGAAGGAAGCACTGAAACTGTTACTACAAGACCTTCAGTGAATGATGAGAAAACCTCTTCCATAGTGTATCCTCAAGGACTCATGCTTTAATTGAACACAATAAAAGTGTGCTGTGGACTACAGTTAATAAACTGATTTGTTACACATTTACTAATACAAATACTAATGTGTAAGAGACAGTATATAAATGATCATTATATAAATGTCAGATATAAAAACAGATCCAATAATTTAGATGTTAGAGGTAAATAGATTATATTAATTTTCTTAAATATCTTATCAACATTATCTTAATTTTGTATGGTGTGTTTTCAAAGTATTTTATCAGCAGGTTTTCATTTTGCTCCAGTGGTACTGTAGACACGAGTCATTGCTAAGTTAAAGACAGAGACTGTTTGTTGTTTTTCACTCCACTGCCAGAAGTTAGTCATTTTTTTTCAACTAGTCTCACAATTGGGCCTTGTGTTCTATAAGGACAAGATAGGACATTTAATTTACTTTTATAATGTCTTGAGGGAAAACAGGATGCTTTCAAACACGGTATTGTTGGAAAAAAGAAAGGGTATTGTTTTAGCAAGCAATAGTTTGTACTGACGACAGACGACAAGAAATAGGTTGTTTTAAACCCAGAGTAAAATAGAAAACAAGGCTTCCTGTAATCGATCTGGGCTAGGACTGTGGAATCCTGTTATCGATCTGGGCTAGGACTGTGGAATCCTGTAATCGATATGGGCTAGGTCTATGGAATCCTGTAATCGATCTGGGCTAGGACTATGGAATCCTGTAATCGATCTGGGCTAGGACTGTGGAATCCTGTAATCGATCTGGGCTAGGACTGTGGAATCCTGTTATCAATCTGGGCTAGGACTGTGGAGAATCCTGTAATCGATCTGGGCTAGGACTATGGAATCCTGTAATCGATCTGGGCTAGGACTATGGAATCCTGTAATCGATCTGGGCTAGGACTATGGAATCCTGTAGGATCTGGAACTATGGAATCCTGTAATCGATCTGGGCTAGAACTATGGAATCCTGTAATCGATCTGGGCTAGGACTATGGAATCCTGTAATCGATCTGGGCTAGGACTATGGAATCCTGTAATCGATCTGGGCTAGGACTATGGAATCCTGTAATCGATCTGGGCTAGAACTATGGAATCCTGTAATCGATCTGGGCTAGGACTATGGAATCCTGTAATCGATCTGGGCTAGGACTATGGCAGGAGAGGACAATGAGGACACAGAACTGGTGCATTCAACACACCAAACAGCATTCAACACACCAAACAGCATTCAACACACCTAACAGCATTCAACACACCAAACAGCATTCAACACACCAAACAGCATTCAACACACCTAACAGCATTCAACACACCAAACAGCATTCAACACACCTAACATCATTCAACACACCAAACAGCATTCAACACACCTAACAGCATTCAACACACCAAACAGCATTCAACACACTAACAGCATTCAACACACCTAACAGCATTCAACACACCTAACAGCATTCAACACACCTAACAGCATTCAACACACCTAACAGCATTCAACACACCAAACAGCATTCAACACACCTAACATCATTCAACACACCTAACATCATTCAACACACCTAACAGCATTCAACACACCTAACAGCATTCAACACACCAAACAGCATTCAACACACCTAACATCATTCAACACACCTAACATCATTCAACACACCTAACAGCATTCAACACACCTAACAGCATTCAACACACCAAACAGCATTCAACACACCAAACAGCATTCAACACACCTAACAGCATTCAACACACCAAACAGCATTCAACACACCTAACAGCATTCAACACACCTAACAGCATTCAACACACCAAACAGCATTCAACACACCAAACAGCATTCAACACACCTAACAGCATTCAACACACCAAACAGCATTCAACACACCTAACAGCATTCAACACACCAAACAGCATTCAACACACCAAACAGCATTCAACACACCTAACAGCATTCAACACACCAAACAGCATTCAACACACCAAACAGCATTCAACACACCAAACAGCATTCAACACACCAAACATCATTCAACACACCTAACAGCATTCAACACACCTAACAGCATTCAACACACCAAACATCATTCAACACACCTAACATCATTCAACACACCTAACATCATTCAACACACCTAACATCATTCAACACACCTAACATCATTCAACACACCAAACATCATTCAACACACCTAACATCATTCAACACACCTAACATCATTCAACACACCTAACATCATTCAACACACAAAACATCATAAACATCTAACTTTGCGTGGTTTCAACAATTATATACAATTTAAAAAAGGGAGAATTTAATGTGGAGTAAAATTAAATAAGTGTATTTATTTTATACTGGAATAAGAAGAAAAGAATGTACAGAAGTTGAACTTGCCACAGTGTCCAAGGCACATCTATAAACTATACAGCCTGTGTATTTATGAGTGGTAACATAGCCACAGTGTCCAAGGCACATCTATAAACTATACAGCCTGTGTATTTATGAGTGGTAACATAGCCACAGTGTCCAAGGCACATCTATAAACTATACAGCCTGTGTATTTATGAGTGGTAACATAGCCACAGTGTCCAAGGCACATCTATAAACTATACAGCCTGTGTATTTATGAGTGGTAACATAGCCACAGTGTCCAAGGCACATCTATAAACTATACAGCCTGTGTATTTATGAGTGGTAACATAGCCACAGTGTCCAAGGCACATCTATAAACTATACAGCCTGTGTATTTATGAGTGGTAACATAGCCACAGTGTCCAAGGCACATCTATAAACTATACAGCCTGTGTATTTATGAGTGGTAACATAGCCACAGTGTCCAAGGCACATCTATAAACTATACAGCCTGTGTATTTATGAGTGGTAACATAGCCACAGTGTCCAAGGCACATCTATAAACTATACAGCCTGTGTATTTATGAGTGGTAACATAGCCACAGTGTCCAAGGCACATCTATAAACTATACAGCCTGTGTATTTATGAGTGGTAACATAGCCACAGTGTCCAAGGCACATCTATAAACTATACAGCCTGTGTATTTATGAGTGGTAACATAGCCACAGTGTCCAAGGCACATCTATAAACTATACAGCCTGTGTATTTATGAGTGGTAACATAGCCACAGTGTCCAAGGCACATCTATAAACTATACAGCCTGTGTATTTATGAGTGGTAACATAGCCACAGTGTCCAAGGCACATTATAAACTATACAGCCTGTGTATTTATGAGTGGTAACATAGCCAGTGTCCAAGGCACATCTATAAACTATACAGCCTGTGTATTTATGAGTGGTAACATAGCCACAGTGTCCAAGGCACATCTATAAACTATACAGCCTGTGTATTTATGAGTGGTAACATAGCCACAGTGTCCAAGGCACATCTATAAACTATACAGCCTGTGTATTTATGAGTGGTAACATAGCCACAGTGTCCAAGGCACATCTATAAACTATACAGCCTGTGTATTTATGAGTGGTAACAAAGCCACAGTGTCCAAGGCACATCTATAAACTATACAGCCTGTGTATTTATGAGTGGTAACATAGCCACAGTGTCCAAGGCACATCTATAAACTATACAGCCTGTGTATTTATGAGTGGTAACATAGCCACAGTGTCCAAGGCACATCTATAAACTATACAGCCTGTGTATTTATGAGTGGTAACATAGCCACAGTGTCCAAGGCACATCTATAAACTATACAGCCTGTGTATTTATGAGTGGTAACATAGCCACAGTGTCCAAGGCACATCTATAAACTATACAGCCTGTGTATTTATGAGTGGTAACATAGCCAGTGTCCAAGGCACATCTATAAACTATACAGCCTGTGTATTTATGAGTGGTAACATAGCCAGTGTCCAAGGCACATCTATAAACTATACAGCCTGTGTATTTATGAGTGGTAACATAGCATGTCCTGCTGTTGCTCTCACACCCGCTGTCTTCTTGCCATTGATTATACCAGTGTGCTTTCAGTTAGCGAGAGAGAGGCCATTCTGACCTTTGACCTTGGCCTCTAGTAGTGGCATTAAGTGTGTGTGTGTGGGGGGGCAGTCCAAGGGGAGGGGGACAAATATCTACTACAATACTCATTGTGGCATGAATGGCTGCAGCAGCCTCAAATAGACAGGTGATTTAGAGGGGCTGAATGTGATTTGGCATAGGGTTGTGTCTGACCTGCACCCCTATGTGTGTGTGTGTGTGTGTGTGTGTGTGTGTGGGTGTGTGTGCGTGCGTGCGTGCGTGCGTGCGTGCGTGCGTGTGTGTGTGTGTTGATGTGGGGTAGAGGAGAGGGGTGTGTGTATAAATCACCTCTGTCAAGCTTACCACTTCCTTTAATTAAACCCACAATGCTCCATAGAAGACAATTACTGGGAGAATTGTGACAAAGCGAGGTACATTAAGCCAGACCAGATGTCAGACAGTGCATCATTATCTGGTCCAGGAAATATGTAAGAAAATAAAACACCTAAACAGGGGTGACAGAGACAGTATTAACAATAGTGACACACACTATACTACACTACACTACACTACACTACACTACACTACACTACACACTACACACTACACTACACTACACTACACACTACACTACACACTACACTACACACTACACACTACACTACACACTACACACTACACACTACACTACACACTACACTACACTACACTACACACTACACTACACTACACTACAGTACACACTACACTACACTACACTACAATACACACTACACTACACACTACACTACACACTACACACTACACTACACTACACGCTACACTACACTACACACTACACTACAGTACACACTACACACTACACTACACACTACACACTACACACTCCACTACACACTACACTACACACTACACACTCCATACTCCACTACACTACACACTACTCACTACACTACACTACACACTACACACTACACTACACACTCCACACTCCACTACACACTACACTACACACTACAAACTACACTGCACACTACACTACACACTACACACTACACACTACACACTCCACACGCCACTACACACTACACACTACGCACTCCACACTCCACTACACACTACACACTACACTACACACTCCACTACACACTACACACTACACACTCCACTACACACTCCACACTACACACTCCACTACACACTCCACTCTACACTCCACACTCCACTACACACTACACACTCCACTACACACACACTACACACTCCACTACACACTCCACTACACACTGCACACTCCACACTACACACTCCACTACACACTCCACACTCCACTACACACTACACACTCCACTACACACACCACACTACACACTACACACACTACACACTGCACTACACACTCCACACTACACACTACACACTCCACACTACACACTCCATTACATACTACACACTACACACTCCACACTACACACTCCACTACACACTACACACTCCACTACACACTCCACACGACACACTCCACTCCACACTACACACTCCACTACACACTACACACTACACACTCCACACTCCACTACACACTACACACTCCACTACACACTCCACACGACACACTCCACTCCACACTCCACTACACACTACACACTCCACTACACACTACACACTACACACTACCCTCCACACTCCACTACACACTACACACTACACACTCCACTACACACTCCACACGACACACTCCACTACACACTACACACTCCACACTACACACTCCACACCACACACTCCACTACACACTCCATTACACACTACACACTCCACTACACACTCTACACTCCACACTACACACTCCACACCCCACTACATACTCCACTACACTCCACACTCCACTACACACTCAATTCCACACTCCACTACACACTCCACAGCCAGTCCACTCCACATTCCCCTACACAGCCTCCACATTCCACTACACACCTCATACTCCACAGCCTACACAATCCACTCCACACTACACACTCCACTCCACACTCCACCACACACTCTCCACTACACCACACTACACACTCCACTCCACACTCCCCTACACAGCCTCCACACTCCACTCCACACTCCCCTACACAGCCTCCACACTCCACACTCCCCTACACAGCCTCCACACTCCACACTCCACACTCCCCTAAACAGCCTCCACACTCCACTCCACACTCCCTTACACAGCCTCCACACTCCACACTCCACTCCACACTCCCCTAAACAGCCTCCAACTCCACTCCACTCCACTCCAAACTCCCCTACACAACCTCCACACTCCACTCCACACTCCCATAAACAGCCTCCACACTCCACTCCACTCCATACTCCCCTACACAGCCTCCACACTCCACTCCACACTCCCCTACACATCCTCCACACTCCACTCCACACTCCCCTACACAGCCTCCACACTCCACTCCACACTCAACCAACACACCCTCCACACTCCACTCCACTTCACACTCCACTCCACTCCACACTCCACTCTCCACTCTCCACTCCAGAAGAAAAATGTTTAATCTAGAAGACCAGGGTGTGAGTTTAATCTAGAAGACCAGGGTGTATGTTTAATCTAGAAGACCAGGGTGTGTGTTAAATTTAGAAGACCAGGGTGTGTGGTTAATCTATAAAAACAGGGTGTGTGTTTAATCTAGAAGACCAGGGTGTGTGTTTAATCTAGAAGACCAGGGTGTGTGTTTAATCTAGAATACCAGGGTGTGTGTTTAATCTAGAAGACCAGGATGTGTGTTTAATCTAGAAGACCAAGGTGTGTGTTTAATCTAGAATACCAGGGTGTGTGTTTAATCTAGAAGACCAGGGTGTGTGTTTCATCTAGAAGACCAGGGTGTGTGTTTAATCTAGAAGACCAGGGTGTGAGTTTAATCTAGAAGACCAGGGTGTGTGTTTAATCTAGAAGACCAGGGTGTGTGTTTAATCTAGAATACCAGGGTGTGTGTTTAATCTAGAAGACCAGGATGTGTGTTTAATCTAGAAGACCAAGGTGTGTGTTTAATCTAGAATACCAGGGTGTGTGTTTAATCTAGAAGACCAGGGTGTGTGTTTCATCTAGAAGACCAGGGTGTGTGTTTAATCTAGAAGCCCAGGGTGTGTGTTTAATCTAGAAGACCAGGGTGTGTGTTTAATCTAGAAGACCAGGGTGTGTGTTTAATCTAGAAGACCAGGATGTGAGTTTAATCTAGAAGACCAGGGTGTGTTTTTAATCTATAAAACCAGGGTGTGTGTTTAATCTATAGGACCAGGGTGTGTGTTTAATCTGGAAGACCATGGTGTGTGTTTAATCTAGAAGACCAGGGTGTGAGTTTAATCTAGAAGACCAGGGTGTGTGTTTAATCTAGAAGACCAGGGTGTGTGTTTAATCTAGAAGACCAGGGTGTGTGTTTAATCTAGAAGACCAAGGTGTGTGTTTAATCTAGAAAACCAAGGTGTGTGTTTAATCTAGAAGCCCAGGGTGTGTGTTTAATCTGGAAGACCAGGGCGTGTGTTTAATCTGGAAGACCATGGTGTGTGTTTAATCTAGAAGACCAGGGTGTGTGTTTAATCTAGAAGACCAGGGTGTGTGTTTAATCTGGAAGACCAGGGCGTGTGTTTAATCTGGAAGACCATGGTGTGTCTTTAATCTAGAAGACCAGGGTGTGTGTTTAATCTAGAAGACCAGGGTGTGTGTTTAATCTAGAAGCCCAGGGTGTGTGTTTAATCTAGAAGCCCAGGGTGTGTGTTTAATCTAGAGGACCAGGGTATGTGGTTAATCTATAATAACAGGGTGTGTGTTTAATATATAGGACCAGGGTGTGTGTTTAATCTAGAAGACCAGGGGGTGTGTTTAATCTGGAAGACCAGGGTGTGTGTTCAATCTAGAAGACCAGGTTGTGTGTTTAATCTGGAAGACCAAGGTGTGAGTTTAATCTAGAAGACCAGGGTGTGTGTTTAATTAATGAGGTGGGATAAGGGCGGTAAGGCAATAAATAGGCCATGGTGGCGAAGTAATTACAATATAGCAATTAAACACTGGAATGGTAGATGTGCAGAAAATGAATGTGCAAGTAGAGATACTGGGGTGCAAAGGAGAAAGATAAATAATAAATCCAGTATGGGGAAGAGGTAGATAGATGGGTGATTTACAGTTGGGCTATGTACAGGTGCAGTGATGTGAGCTGCTCTGACAGCTGGTGCTTAAAGCTAGTGAGGGAGATATGAGTCTCCAGCTTCAGTGATTTTTGCAGTTCGTTCCAGTCATTGGCAGCAGATAACTGGAAGGAAAGGCGGCCAAAGGAAGAATTGGTTTTGGGGATGACCAGTGAAATATACCTGCTGGGTGGGTGCTGCTATGGTGACCAGTGAGCTGAGATAAGGAGGGGCTTTACCTAGCAAAGACTTGTAGATGACCTGGAGCCAGTGGGTTTGGCGTTGAGTATGAAGCGAGGGCCAGCCAACGAGAGCATACAGGTCGCAGTGGTGGGTAGTATATGGGGCTTTGGTGACAAAACGGATGGCACTGTGATAGACTGCAGCCAATTTGTTGAGTAGAGTGTTGGAAGCTATTTTGTAAACGACATCGCCGAAGTAGAGGATCGGTAGGATGGTCAGTTTTACGAGGGTATGTTTGGCAGCATGAGTGAAGTATGCCTTGTTGCGAAAATAGGAAGCCGATTCTAGATTTAATTTTGGATTGGAGATGCTTAACATGAGTCTGGAAGGAGAGGTTACAGTCTAACCAGACACCTAGGTATTTGTAGTTGTCCACAGATTCTAAGTCAGAACCGTCCAGAGTAGTGATGCTGGATGGGCGGGCAGGTGCGGGCAGCGATCGGTTGAAGAGCATGTATTTAGTTTTATTTGCTTTTAAGAGCAGTTGGAAGCCACGGAAGGAGAGCTGTATGGTATTGAAGCTCGTCTGGAGGATTGTTAACACAGTTTCCAAAGAGTGGTGTGTAAAGTCATCTCAATCTCAATAAAGTCATATGAATAGTCATCTCAATAAAGTCATCTCAATCTTAATAAAGTCATCTCAATAAAGTCATCTCAATCTTAATAAAGTCATCTCAATCTTAATAAAGTCATCTCAATCTTAATAAAGTCATCTCAATAAAGTCATCTCAATCTTAATAAAGTCATCTCAATCTTAATAAAGTCATCTCAATCTTAATAAAGTCATCTCAATAAAGTCATCTCAATCTTAATAAAGTCATCTCAATAAAGTCATCTCAATCTCAATAAAGTCATCTCAATCTTAATAAAGTCATCTCAATCTTAATAAAGTCATCTCAATAAAGTCATCTCAATCTTAATAAAGTCATCTTAATAAAGTCATCTCAATCTTAATAAAGTCATCTCAATCTTAATAAAGTCATCTCAATCTCAATAAAGTCATCTCAATCTCAATAAAGTAATCTCAATCTTAATAAAGTCATCTCAATCTCAATAAAGTCATCTCAATCTTAATAAAGTCATCTTAATAAAGTCATCTCAATCTTAATAAAGTCATCTCAATCTTAATAAAGTCATCTCAATCTCAATAAAGTCATCTCAATTTTAATAAAGTCATCTCAATCTCAATAAAGTAATCTCAATCTTAATAAAGTCATCTCAATCTCAATAAAGTAATCTCAATCTTAATAAAGTCATCTCAATCTCAATAAAGTCATCTCAATCTTAATAAAGTAATCTCAATCTCAATAAAGTGCACAAGTGTTGGAGAGAATAGATCAGCACATGGAAGAGAGAGACAGACAGAGAGAG
>NC_056461.1:29517810-29705310 GCF_018296145.1 Oncorhynchus tshawytscha | reverse complement strand
CTCCAGTTAGGTTTTCAGATGAACACAGATTAAAAACATGGAACAGTTAAAAAGAACATACAAGGCTCGACAGATGCGTTGTGCAACCACAACACCTCAGAAACAAATACAGACATCCAGCAGTATATGAGTGTTAATTATGAAAATATAAATTCAGAAATACTTTCAAATGAACATTCCACTCTGGCACTTGAATATCCATTATTGGCTAATGTATTGTTCATGACAGGCACAGAGAAATGACGTCGTCTTCCTTGTCTGTCTCTGTCTGCCTGAGAGAGTGCAAACTTCAGTGATGGAACAATAACATCAGTCCTCATTGAGGGATCCCTCCCTCTTCTCTCTTTGCCCCAGCGTCATTCTCTCTGAGAAGGAAGTAGAACAATCCTAAACTCAGTTCATGTCTCTCTTTCACCTCTGCCTCTTCTCCCTCCTGAGGGCCCACACCCCATGCTAGGGTCCCTGGGGGCCACTGGGAACAGCTGGGCTGACTTGGCATGGGGGGGCCTGTCTCTCATGCCTTCCTCAGCTCCTGGTTAGTCCGCATGGCGGTGAATAGCTGGAGCCGAGGGGCTGGCACGTGCATCCCCCTCTGTGGGGGACAGGAGGGTCAGGTTGGGGTGGTGTCTCTGTCCTCGTGTCCACGGCCGTGCTGAGGCTACCTGGTGTGGAGCAGCTCCTCCCTGAGCCAGCTGGGCAGAGGCTGGCCCATCTTATAGAGCAGCTTGGACAACTCTATGTTGTTGTCCCTGTAGTGCTCCCTAAGGAAGGAGCGAGACTGCCACAGGATGAAAGAGTGTGTCAGATATAGGCCACAGTTACAAGAAAATGTTTAATAAACATACATTGTTTATAGCTCCCACCCTAGATACAGCAGTTGCCCATTTAGTTAGGGGTTCATCAGCGAAGCTGGGTCAAACCCTACGGTATTTGTAGCCATTGGTTATTTTCTTCTGACGATTTGGTGAAATAAAATTATAATTCCCGTGAGATGGTCGGGCCTTGGAGGTTGCAACCTTGCATCATGGTAAAGGGCCAATTGGCCACACCTTTCATTCAATGCTAATTGGCCACATGGTGGCGCTATAACAAGTGACTGAAAATGCTGACTTTGAAAGCTCACACCCCTCTCCCCGTTTGAGCTAGTCCTGAAATTCAGTACATAGGTCTCTGTCCTCACAAGGAACACATTTGCCATGTATCTGCACAAAACTTGATACACGGCCAAGGTCTCACAATGCATCTTTTTCCAGACTAGCATCATAAACAACATGGCCACTACGGACTAATAAACATTCAAGTGGGCGTGACCTGGCACGTGACCTGGCATATAAATGCATATCAATCAGACAGTTATTGAATTAATCAGATTCACCACATGGTGGTGCTATAACGGACACATATTCATAGCTCTTGATCTGTTGGACTCAGTCATGGAATTTGACACATGCTCAGGGCTGCGACTCTAGCTAACCTGTAGAGTATGGTTCAGTTTGGCCTGATGGGGGTGATATTGGACAGGAAATACATGAATGCAAGCTCATTGGCTTATGTTGTTTGAATTAAGAGTGTTAAAAGACGTGGGTCTATAGATGCTTACATACCAAATATGGTGCCAATCGGTTAAGCGGTTCCGGAATAAGACATTTAAAGTAGTCAACATAAAAATGGTAGATAATCCATCAAAAGCATACTGTGTGATCTGTGATTTTGAGTTCTGATATTTGGCAAACGTGATAAGTACAGAAGTAGTTTGTCCAATTTCTCCGGATGGTGGCACTGGGCGGCCAAAGCTTGAATCCCTAGATATGGGGCGGCAGATAGCCTAGCTGTTAAGAGTGTTGGGCCAGTAACAAATTTTGCTGGCTCAAATCCCCAAGTCGACTAGGTGAAACATCTGTCGATGTGCCCTTGAGCAAGACACTTAACCCTAATTGCTTGTGTAAGTCGCTCTGGATGAGTGCCTGCTAAATGACTCAAAGGTACATGTATATGGCTGCTTGCAGCTAGTTTTGGTAACCATATTCAATGTTATGATGAGTATTTAACTTTTATGCCCAGGGAACAACATCACATTTAATGTTACATGACCTTTAGTTAACTTAGTGTGCAGAGAGAGCTTTGGTCCAGACTACTGAGTAACTCAGGCAGAGGGCACTGCAGCTCTGCGGGTCTCATGAGCCCTGTCATCCCAGCTAATTACCCCCGAGGTGTCTGTGCCAACACAGTCAAGGTAACTTCAAGGACCTGAGTTCAGTGCCCACCCTGTCCCCCTCAACACCCCTCTCCTCTCTATGGTTGCTCCTTAGACACTACCAGATCCGGTGGATTTCCATGCCCATCCTGAGAAGAGCTGAGCGGAGGCTGTCACAGACAGACAGGCAATGAGACCATAAAGCACCACTGACTAGAGTAGGAAATACTTATATAACATCTATTCTAGGAGAGACAATTCAACTATATAAAAAAAAAAACTTGCTTATCAAGGTAACAACATTTTATGTTGAATAATTTAATATGTTTTTAAGTTGAAGGCAAGACAGACATTTTTGAGGTTTGTGTACATGGTTCATAGTAACTTACATCTGTGTCCATGTCGGGGTATCTCCGTCCTTTACTCTTGCCCAGACATTTGGTCTTTCCTCCGTCTAACAACTGGCACCAGAACCCTTTTTTGGGATCAAACCTGGAACAGAGGAACACACAATGGAGGTAGGCAAGTCAAAATGTTTAAATTAATGCTCATCAACCTAATTAAAAGGGAACATCCGGAACAGATGGTTTGCGACTCTTCGTGTTTAGAGAAGAGACACGGCGACAAACCATATCCATTGTCCACAGGGGGATGTGGCTGACAGATGTTGCTGTTTACTGCAGTCTGGCTGGGTGATTATGTGGTCAAGCATCAGAGGCAGAAACAGATATGGGGGGCGGGGGCTTGTGAACAGGGGGAAGCAGAAGAAAGGGAATAGGTTGGCATGGTAATGTCGAAGCGATGGTAATCCCTCCAAAAGAGAGCATTCTGAAAATCACATCAAAGCTGTTCACAAACCAAGCCCCTCCGCTCCGATTGAAAAGATAGGTTCCTTCACAATCACAGCGGTGTTGAACAGCTCAATGCTTTAAAGCAGCGATGGGCAACAGGAGGCCCCCTTTTGAAGAACCCTCGGATGAATTTCAAACAATTTAAATGTTTTATTTAAAATGTTTTGGCAACTCAGTTGGAGTCTCAACTTCATGTTGAGAGTTAGAATAGTAGAATACACACACAAGGTGCAATTTAGAAATGTGGTTGTGCATCAGTAGTTTTTCTCTTATGTAATTCACAGATAGTCAATTAGCCCCTATCAGCAGAAAAAATGTAATCGCTAAGTTAGTTTAGCTGCCAGCTATCTAAACTAAAACGCTAGAATTATCAGCTGGGGGACCAAACATTTCTCTCCACCCTATGTCAAAATGTTTAGAATGACAGAAAACTTGCTTTAAAACTGCCACATTTTCTCTACACCACATGGCAAAAATGGTTTTGATCACAATGTGGCGGATGTAGGTACGCAGACCCGCGAGCAACTGGGGACCGTCATGATGAGTTCAGATTCTTTGTGGCCCCCACACCCATCAAAGTCACCCATCCCTGCTTTTAAGGCCCAGTGCAGTCAAAAAAAAGCCCTTAGTGTAAGAGCCGGTTGAAAACAACTGCCTGACATCACCATGTGGTAAATTACACTGACAAAAATAATCGCAACATGCAACAATTTCAAAGATTTTACTGAGTCACAGTTCATATAAGGAAATCAGCCAATTGAAATACATTCATTTGGCCCTTATCTATAGATTTCACATGACTGGGAATACATATCTGCTGGTCACCAATATCTTTTAAAATAATAATTTAAAAAGTAGGGGCGTGGACCAGAAGACCAGTCAGTATCTGGTGTGATCACCATTTGCCTCATGCAGGGCGACATCTCCTTCACATAGAGTTGATCAGGCTGTTGATTGTGGCCTGTGGAATGTTGCCCCACTCCTCTTCGATGGCTGTGCAAAGTTGCTGGGATATTGGAGGCAACTGGAACACACTGTCGTACACATCAATCCAGAGCATCCCAAACATGCTCAGTGGGTGACAGGTCTGGTGAGTATGCAGGCCATGGATGAACTGGGACATTTTCAAATAAGCTTTTTGTGCATATAGAACATTTCTGGGTTATTTTATTTCAGCTCATGAAACATGGGACCAACACTTTACATTTTTGTTCATTATCATTATCAATAAAACCTCACAATAAGGTGCATAGTATTCGATTTGCCTGTTGGTGGGCAAGGAGATGCCCAGCTCTGCTAAAACCATGAATAACTGTGCCGGGATAATTAAATAAATATTAACTGTTTGGTTGTAATATCATCACCACCTCTTGAAGAAAATAGTCAGAACTACAAATGAGAGATTATTCAATGCCAAACAATGGCTCACATTTAGATCTATCATCAGATTTCTAGAGCAAGTAAATGCATGCTTTTCTTCATCATGAACATAAATATAGACATGTTATTTCAGATACGTGATGGTCAAGGTGAAGGAAAAAGGAAACTGCACACTGCTCTTGATAGTATCACTGATCTTTAATACGCTTACGTATCGGCCTCGGCCTTCGTCAGAGCTTTTGTACGTAAAAAAAAAAAAATTGCACCCTTGTGTAGACCTAGCCCCACCCACATCTGTTCCACGCATCGAAAGGGGTTGGAGGCGAAGGAAAAACAAATAAGTGCTACCAAATATAACAATATGCATTTCATAAATATTCGAATAAAGTGTGTAAATAAGACGTATTAAACACGTCTGTAAAACCACATTGAGGACATAAACCTACCGAGCAAGTATTCATTAATCATTGGGTACATCGTACGAAAAACTGAGTAATCTTAAATAGGGGCATAATTTATGTTAAAAGTCACAACATAACATACATTTCATCATTAATTTATCATTAATAGATTTCATCATTAAGTCCTTTAGGAAATCATTTCTGGAGGGTTGTATAGCTCTTATTGCGGGACTCTGAAACTGTGAATTGAGACACATTTATTGTCAACCTATGTGTATTGAACACTATTCAAGAGGAAAAACAATAGTGCGTGGATGTTTTGGAGTCTGATAACTCTGAGGATCACTTTCAAAGATGTACTTGTATTTTGAAGGCAAACTGAAAATTCCACTATTGTGCCTAATCCTTATTGTGGCTAGCTTCACAACAGAGATGAAGCTAGCTGGCTGCCTATAATGTTAGCTTTGGGCAACAGGGTTAAGTAGCTGGCGAGCTATTTATTTTCATGAACTCAAGTTCAATTTCAATAGACGAACAACAAGTGGCTACCTAGCTAATACGCACAACGATTCCTAAATCATTGCTGAGAATAATGAAAATGACTGCAGTTTCTACTGGTCATTGTTTTCAGGCTGCTTGTATTGGTGCTAGCTAGGTACCAGGCTAAAGCTCAGAAGTTACCCCAGAAGTTGCGGTCAAACAAATCATCTAAACACATTGTTTAGGGCTGGTGTTTGCAGACTTTTTTGTACAGCTTTGACAGTGCTACTGATAGTAGTGGTGGCGCTTGACTTGCACGTGCAGATTCAGAACACACAACATTCTATAATAGAACTCTGTTATTTGATGTGTCAAATTAAAAGCTTATTTAAAACGTCAAATAGTGTTATTTGACTTGTATCTTTTTTGACATGCAAACACCCATACGGCGTTCCATAGTATGTTGTGAAGCTAACAGCAGTGACGGTATTACTGTGCAACTCCGGTAGGGCAACATGTGTACCGGTGCTTGACCAGTCGGCGAAAGCTGAATTTGGCACGTGAAATAACACAGTTCTATTATAGAATGTTGTGTGTTCTGAACTTGCACATGCAAGCCACGACAGAGAACGGTTGATTGTCAAGGGCAATTCATTCCATTATTTTGGCGTTAATGGATTTTGCCTTTGAGTTGTCTCGCTGAAATGTTCTTACTCTTTTAAATGACTGCTCCACTTGTTGACTGCTCGATCCACACAGCAGACATTGTGGGCTAGGTTAGGAATACTGTGTTGCACGTGTAGCACAACATTTTACGTGGCGTCATTACGTCATGTACCTGTGTTATATAGGTATGTACGTCAGCTTTGATATCGGTTTTGCACATCGGCGTTCAACTAGACATCGGGGCCAATACCGATGTTGGCATTTTTAGCTAATATCGGCCAATTCCGATATGTTCACCGATATATCGTGCATCCCTACTGATGCCAGAGATAAATGTGGAATAATCAGAAATGTGTAGTTCTGACAATGCTCTTTGAGAGGTGATGATATTAAAACAAAACAGTTAGCTGTAACATTTATTTAACAATTCCTTTAAAACGGAGCGTAGTTCAAATCACATTTGATTTGTCACATGCACAAAAGTTGTCATTGGTTTTAGCGGAGCTGGGGGGTCTCCTTGTCCCCCAGCAGCCAAATCAAACCCTCTGCACCATATTGTGACATTTTATTGATAACGACCTATAAGAAAGAGTTCCAAAACTCTGCCAATAAAAGCACATTTTTTGTTTTCCCCTCCCCACTCAGACCACTCCCAGACAGTCCTAGAAGAATTACTGCTTGAGAAATTATCCTTTGCTAAGAAGCTATTTATTTTTGACCATTTTAATTGTAAGAAACTTAATTGTTACACCGAATTAATTTAATAGAGATAAAAAAGGCTGCATTGGACCATTTATACGCTTTAATGTTACATGTCAAACAGTTAGGGAAACAAAAGCCTTCATTTGCCATGTGTTTTCTACAAAAGTGATGTTGGCTCTAGTCTATAGTGTTTAGCAGGCCTAATAAGACACTTACGCTAGAATATTGTGGTAGTTCAGTGTGTTTGTCAGCTCAAGGAACTTCTGGATCTTGTCCATCACTGCAGCAGGCTCCGTCCTCAGCACCTGACCATCCAGAACCAGGATCTGAGGAACCAGTTACAATACCACAGTAGGTCAGATAGACTAGCTGAGCGGTCTCAAATTCAAATACCAGCAACAACCTATACACACATCCACTGTACCAACCATGTACATATAGACACAGACTGAATACATCAATGTTTGTTTACATTTAAACCATATGCTTATGAAAAAATCTGCAAAAACATAAGCATGAACATGCACACATGGGACCCAGATGACCAAACCTACCTGGCTGATGTGGTAGTGGCTAAGCCAGCGGTCCAGGTGGGTGGCGTAGAACCCCGGCACCAGACAGCGGTTCTGGAGCACCCGCAGCTTGATGGGGGCGTCATGGCCAGCAGTGATGACATCATGGAAAGTATACTTCAGGGCGACTGAGTCGTCATGGGCACGTTGGTGCTGAAGGCAGAGCAGACAGATATGACAGTCAGTCTACCTTGCCAGTTTAATCCAGTGCCCTTGCAGAGGGCATTCCAACTGATTTCTCACTCCTATATACCGGTACATCACCTAGTTCTCCACCAGGATATTAGCTACTTTATTTCCAAGTTCAAGTGAAATCAGCAGTACAGCTTGACCTGGAAAAGGAATGATGCTACCCTCAAGACACCCACAGCATTTCACCCAATTGATATCCCTATAATATAGTCTGGTGTTGGAAATGGAACAGTGGGAAGAGGTTTAACTCGGAGGGAGGGAGGCTCACCTGGTACCATGAGTATGCCCTGTCTGCAGGGTTGATGAGGATAGTGATTATTTTGGCCTTGGGCAGAAGGGCAGCCGCCCGCCGTGCAGCCACCTCCGAGTCAAAGTAGTTGGCGCTCTTCTCATAGTAAAAGTCTGAGCTGGTGTTGGAGGGTAGTGGAAAGTACTCCATGTACCTGTCAATCATAACACACAGACAGACGGGTTTAAACATTAGGAACACCTGCTATTTACAAAATACTGACTGACCAGGTGAATGCTACGATCCCTTATTTATGTCACGTAAAATCCACTTCAAATCAGTGTAGATGAAGGGGAGAAGACAGGTTAAAGAAGGATTTTTAGGGGCCTCCTGAGCGGCGCATCGCAGTGCTAGAAGCTTCACTACAGATCAGGGTTCGATCCTGGGCTGTGTTGCAGCCGGCTACGACAGGGAAACCCATGAGACGGTGCACAATTGGCCTAGTGTCGTCCGGGTTAGGGGAGGGTTTCGCAGGTATGGTAGTAGGGGCCAAGCGCATCTACTACGTCTATGAAAGGGTGCATTTACTGCCACCTGCAGCGTGTTGTTTGAACAGGTATAAAACAAAGGTTGGTGATTTACTGCCACCTGGAGTGAGTTGTCTGAACAGGTATAAAGCAAAGGTTGGTGATTTACTGCCACCTGGAGTGAGTTGTCTGAACAGGTATAAAGCAAAAGTTGGTGATTTACTGCCACCTGGAGTGAGTTGTCTGAACAGGTATAAAGCAAAGGTTGGTGATTTACTGCCACCTGGAGTGAGTTGTCTGAACAGGTATAAAGCAAAGGTTGGTTATTAACGGCCACCTGGAGTTATGGAATGTTTGCTCAGGAGTATAATTCATCGGCTGAGCTCTTCTGATGACTTGGACTGAATGATGTGATTCTTCCTTAACTCCTAGGAAGTCCCACACAGTTGACTGCTTCAAAAATGGTGAAAGTGCCCAATGGAGCTGTCCATGATAAAAAAGGTTTTGGGCATTAGAGCTGTCTATCTAAAAGTAATTGAATACATAACAAATACCAATGTCCTACACCTAGGGCTGTGGCACTCATGACATTTTGTCAGCGGGTGATTGTCAAAAAAAAACTGCCAGTCTCACGGTAATTGACCGTTAATTAACAAACATTCAGCATCTGCTTGATACACGCATAGCCTACAAGCCACTGATGCAGACTTTTGGAACATTTACATTTTAAAAAGTCTAATAAATTGCCGCTATTCTGTGTTGAGCGGTTATCAAAGAAACAGGTTCTCCTATATGTTTAATTTAGAGTTATGCAACTTTGGTTGTGAAATAAATGTTAGGCTATATGTTTTGATTTTTAATACATTCTAAGGCTGCATGATGCGACTAATGAGGATTTGAAAAAAGTTGTATGAAAGGCATGAGCTTTGCTTTGTTCATTTTTGCACAGGCTGTACACACTTAATCAGCCTCCCGTTCACAATTTGACAAGCACTTGATAATGCCTTGAATTACCCGGCTGCATCCCCTTCTGTGGCCATAATGCCCCCTGAAAAAAATCCATGCCTGTTGTGGCCAGTGGCCATTGTGCCCTTGGGCTGAATATAATCATTAGAACTCCCGGCTGTGTGTCGAAGCACCTCTCACTCACATGGCTCTCCGTCACGTGATCGGGTCTTTCTCACAGGCTACAAGTGAAGAGCGAAACATCGGTGATGCAACTGCGCGGGTCCTTATCCAATTCCGAGGCGCATATTAAGGATATTGGAAGAACTCTCCACATTTATTTTCGGCAGCCAATAAGATGAGTAGGCCTAACAAACAGCAAAAGCACTAGCCTATGTCAATCTACTATCCCTCGTAGTACAAAAAAAGTTACCCTATTCTATACGACAAATAAATCTTCCAGTTGCGGGATGCGATAGATCCCAAATAAACACAGCCACTAGCAGCAAAAAAATAACCTATTTTAAGCAATGAGCATGATGCAACAGATGAGAACACTTAGTTGATCAACATTTTAAGCTATTAGGCTATTTCTTCACATTATAAGCCCAGCAATGTGCACACAGCTGTAGACTATAAGCACAAATGTTCCATTAGCAGGAAAATATTCTCAAAAGTGACCACAAATGCGATTATGCATGTAATGCTTTTATTACAAAGGTGGCTCTAAACCCCTTGTAAAGCGGATTAATGTGCTTCATTTTAAGACGTTATTTGGCCACTTCAGTTGTGATACAAACCTTATCAAAACATATAGGCCTATGGGCAAGACAACATGAGTTGTGCGACTGATTCGAAAACATTTGGGAGGGGAAAGCATGTGCCGTTTCTTGCCTTATGCTTGGCATCATTCACAAGTTATAATATATCATTCACAAGTGATAGAAATAATAGTCCCCCATCACACTATTCTTGATGTAATATTGTCTTTAAATATACTAATAATATGCAGTACCGGTCAAAAGTTTGGACATGCCTACTCATTCAAGGATTTTTCTTTATTTTTTTACTATTTTCTACATTGTAGGATAATAGTGAAGACATCAAAACTATGAATCAAATCAAATCAAATTTGATTTGATTTTTGAAACATATGGAATCATGTAGTAATCAAAAAGTGTTGAATTAAATGTATTTTAAATGTGAGATTCTTCAAAGTAGCCACCTTTTGACTTGATGACAGCTTTGCATACTCTTGGCATTCTCTCAACCAGCTTGTGACGTAGAAGTCCGTCACTGGCCGCGGGCAGCATTTGGTTCTTTAACGCACACACATATTCATCACTCCTCCCTGCGCCATTATACCATAAGTTAACAATGTGGGTCGACACACAATTTAACTTCTGTCTTGGTGCATGCATTTCACACTTGTCAATGTTCATATTTGAGAGATACAATAATTATTATACTTATCAATGTTGTGGATGAGCGCATTGTTTGTTTGTTTGTTCTGTTCCTCTCTCTCCATCTCTGTAGCTTCTGGGTATGCTGGAAAAGGACCCAAGCTAAGGGAATTGGGTTGGCTTTATAGTGCCTGTCCCAAATGGCTCATTAATGCATATGGGCATATTGAAAGATATTGTCAGTAATGATGTAATGTTGTAAATGTTATGTTGTGATATTGTTTAAAACCGTGTTGCAATGTATATCCTTTAGTATGTTTAGTTCATGGAAAATGTAGGTTTGTATTGTTAATTGATTAATTAATTAGGGTTAATTGTTCTGAGGGGAGGGGCTAGCCCTACAAAAGGAGCCTCTCTCCAGTCTCTAGAAAGGGATTTTTTGGATTGAGCTGTGGATGGGGCAGCATTGTTGTTAAGCTGTCCCATAAGGTAGACGTTGATGGCAGTACTGTTATTTTCTGTTCCGGAATCACTTGTAAATAAACACCTTTGCACAGAAGAACTTTTGTGGTTCCGCCATCTTTTTATTTTTATAGAGGTTAGGTTATCCAGTTTAGCCATCTGGCCTACTCTACGTGACACAGCTTCATGAGGTAGTCAACCGGAATGATTTTCAATTAACAAGTGTGCCTTGTTAAAAGTTAATTTTATGGTATTTCTTTCCTTCTTAATGCATTTGAGCCAATCAGTTGTGTTGTGACAAGGTAGAAGAAATCCCTATTTGGTAAAATAAAAAGTCCATATAACGGCAAGAACAGCTCAAATAAGCAAAGGAAAATGACAGTACTTTAAGATGAAGGTCAGTCGATAGTTCCAGTTTATTCAAATGCATTCACAAAAACCATCAAGCACTTTGATGAAACATGCTCTCATGAGGACCACCACAGGTAAGAAAGACGCAGAGTTACATAAGCCGCAGAGGATACATTCATTAGAGTTATCAGCCTCAGAAATTGCAGACCAAATAAATTCTTCACAGAGTTCAAGTAATAGACACACCTCAACATCAAATGTTCAGAGACTGCGTGAATCAGGCCTTCATGGTCGAAATGCTGCAAAGAAACCACTACTTAAGGACACCAATAAGAAGAAACTTGCTTGGGCCAAGAAACACAAGCAATGGACTTGAGGTCGACCGATTATGATTTTTGAACGCCGATATCGATACCAATTATTGGAGGACCAAAAATGCCGATTCCGGTAAATCAGCCGATTTATTTATTTGTAATAATGACAATTACAACAATTCTGAATGAACACTTATTTTAACTTAATATAATACATCAATAAAATCAATTTAGCCTAAAATAAATAATGAAACATGTTCAATTTGGTTTACATAATGCAAAAACAAAGTGTTGGAGAAGAAAGTTAAAGTGCAATTTGTGCCATGTAAGAAAGCTAACGTTTAAGTTCCTTGCTCAGAACATGAGAACATATGAAAGCTGGTGGTTCCTTTTAACATGAGTCTTCAATATTCCCAGGTAAGAAGTTTTAGGTTGTAGTTATTATAGGACTATTTCTCTCTATACCATTTGTATTTCATTAACCTTTGACTATTGGATGTTCTTATAGGAACTTTAGTATTCCCAGTGTAACAGTATAGCTTCCGTCCCTCTCCTCGCTCCTACCTGGGCTCGAACCAGGAACATAACGACAACAGCCACCCTCGAAGCAGCGTTACCCATCGCTCCACAAAAGCCGCAGACCTTGCAGGGCAAAGGGGGGACAACCACTCCAAGTCTCAGAGCGAGTGACGTTTGAAACGCTATTAGCGCGCACCACTAGTGATTATGATTGATTGTTTTTGATAAGATAAGTTTAATGCTAGCTAGCAACTTACCTTGGCTTACTGCATTCGCGTAACAGGCAGTCTCCTCGTGGAGTCCAACGAGAGGCAGGTGGTTATAGCGTTGGACTAGTTAACTGTACGGTTGCAAGATTTGATCCCTCGAGCTGACAAGGTGAAAATCTGTCTTTCTGCCCCTGAACGAGGCAGTTAACCCACCGTTCCTAGGCCGTCATTGAAAATAAGAATGTGTTCTTAACCAACTTGCCTAGTTAAAAAAATATTAAATAAAGGTGTAATAAATAAATACATGTAAAAAAAATTAGGCCAAATCGGTGTCTAAAAATACAGATTTCCGATTGTTATGAAAACTTGAAATCGGCCCTAATTAATCGGCCATTCCGATTAATCGGTCGACCTCTAAAATGGACATTGACCGGTGGAAATCTGTCCTTCGGTCTGATGAGTCAACATTTTTGGTTCGAACCGCCTTGTCTTCGTGAAAGACAACGCTTGATTTGAAACGCAGAGTAGGTGAATGGATGATCTCTGCATGTGTGGTTCCCACCGTGAAGCATGGAGGTGGTGTGATTTTGTGGGGGTGCTTTGCGGGTGACACTGTCAGTGATTTATTTAGAATTGAAGGTGCATTTAATCAGCATGACTACCACAGTATTCTGCAGCAATACGCCATCCCATCTGGTTTGAGCTTAGTGGGACTATCATTTATTTTTCAACAGGACAATGACCCAACAAACATCCAGGTTGTGTAAGGGCTGTTTGACCAAGAAGGAGAGTGATGGAGTGCTGCATCAGATGACCTGGCCTCCACAATCACCCGACCTTAAGATTGAGGCGGTTTGGAATGAGTTGGACTAACAAGTCAGCATTGTGGGAACTCCTTCAAGACTGTCGTAAAAGCATTCTAGGTGAAGCTGGTTGGAGAATGCCCAGACTGTGTAAAACCGTCATCAAGGCAAAGGGTGGCTACTTTGAAGAAATACTACATGATTCCATATGTGTTATTTAATAGCTTCGATGTCTTCACTATTATTCTACAATGTAGAAAATAGTAAATATAAAACCCCTTGAATTAATAGGTGTGTCCAAACTTTTGACTGGTAGCCAGAGTGTGGCTGTTCTGTGTGAAATTTGTTTCGATTTAGAATGGACTATTATCATGCTCTCGAAACAGGGACAGCGGAAAAAATACATGTCATCTATCTACTCAAATAGCGCATGGAGGATGCTTGTTCATTTTCATGCCAGCCAGGTAGGCTGTACTCCTGTTGTAAATATAGGAAAGTTGAGAAATAGAGTACATTCAGAAAGTATTCAAACCCCTTTAATTTTTCAACATTCTGTTACGTTGCAGCCTTATTCTAAAATTGATAGAATTGTATCTACACACAATACCCCATAATGACAAAGCAAAAACAGGTTATACATTGTTGAAATTTTATTAGAAATTAAAAACTGAAATACAACATTTACATAAGTATTCAGTCCCTTCACTCAGTACTTTGTTGAAGCAATTACAGCGATTACATCCTTGAGTCTTCTTGGGTATGACACTACAAGCTTGGCACACCTGCATTTGGGGAGTTTCTCCCATTCTTCTCTGCAGATCCCCTGTCAGGTTGGATGGGGAGCGTCGCTGCACTGCTATTTCCAGTTCTCTCCAGATGTTGAAATCAGTTTCAAGTCTGGGCCTGGCTGGGCCACTCAAGGACATTGAGACTTGTCCCGAAGCCACTCCTGTGTGGTCTTGGCTGTGTGCTTAGGGTCGTTGTCCTGTTGGAAGGTAAACCTTCTCCCCAGTCTGAGGTTCTGAGCACTCCGGAGCAGGTGTCATCAAGGATTTCTGTACTTTGTGTCGTTCATCATTCCCTCGATCCTGACTAGTCTTCCAGTCCCTGAAGCTGAAAAACATCCCCACAGCATGATGCTGCCACCATCTTGCTTCACCGGACAATCTTGTTTCTCATGATCAGGGGCCTTTTGGCAAACTCCAAGCGGGCTGTCATGTGGCTTTTACTGAGTGGTGGCTTCTGTCTGGCCACTACCATAAAGGCCTAATTGGTGGAATGCTGCAGAGATGGTTGTCCTTCTGGAAGGTTCTCTCATCTCCACAGAGGAAATATGGAGCTCTGTCAGAGTAGCCATCGGGTTCTTGGTAACCTCCCTGAACAAATATATATTTTTTTTCTCCACAATTTTGTGATATCCAATTGGTAATTACAGTCTTGTCCCATTTCTGCAGGTCGAGAGCCACGCGTCCTCGGACACTGCTCGCTTAACCCAGAAGCCAGTCGCACCAATGTGTCGGAGGAAACACTGTCCAGCTGGCTACTGAAGTCAGCTTACAAGCGCCCGGCCAGCCACGAGTCGCTACAATGCGATGGAAAAGGAAATCCCTTTTGAGTGCCGCCTCATGGGTCTCCTGGTCACGATCGGCTGTGACACAGCCTGGGATCTAACCCGGGGCTTTAGTGACCTCTGAAGCTCTGCGATGCAGTGCCTTAGACTGCTGCGCCACTCCGGAGGCAACAAACTTCTTCCATTTAAAAATGGAGGCCACGGTGTTCTTGGAAACATTCAAAGATTAAGAAATGTTTTAGTAACCTTCCCTAGATCTGTGCCTCGACACAATCCTATCTCGGAGTTCTACAGACAATTCCTTCAACCTGTCAACTGTGGGACCTTATATAGACAGGTGGGTACCTTTCCAAATCATGTCCAATCAATTGAATTTACCGCAGGTGGACTCCAATCAAGTTGTAGAAACAGCTCAAGGATCAATTTCGAATCTCATAGCAAATCGTCTGAATACTTACGTAAATATGGTATCTGTTTTTTTTATTTGTAATAAATTAGCTAAAAATGTCTAAAAACCTGTTATCGCTTTGTTATTATGGTGTATTGTGTGTAGATTGATGAGGGACAAAAAATGTAAAAAATCAATTTCAGAATAAGCCTGTAACATTACAAAAATGTGGAAAAAGTCAAGGGGTCTGAATACTTTCCGGCCAGAAAGCTGATGGTATCCTCCTATTTTTAAGAGAGGCCATCAATGATTTCTCAGACAATTCCAAAGCCTATAGAAATGTTGCACAACATGAGCTTATGGGCTCTCGTGAAGTGTTTGATTAGATTTTCAATTACATTTGCATTGATGCCAGAGTGATTAGAGGGACAATAGAGTGCCGAGTACCAGGCAGTTAGCAAGTTTGGTAGGCTACTAATGACCAGCAGTAGCATCAGAGCTTGGAGAAGACTAGTTAGCGTGACTAAACGGTCTTCGTGGAATTTGACTGCCGTCATGACTCGTGACCGCAGGTGTGCCGGTAATACGGTCACCGTAACAGCTCTAGTCCTACCTAAACACCACAAGACTAGTTTCATTTTTCATCAATAACTATGCAATTTAATGGATAAAACATGACTGCACCAGCATAAACCAGTAAGAGAGACAGACTTTGCACACATTAAAGATTTTCCACAACTGAGCCCACCACACACTAATGTTTGATTCATAAATCCAATTGTCTGCTTTCTGTTAATCAATGATTGAGCTCAGAGGGGGACGAACCAAAGCTTCTCCCTTTGAAGGATGAAACGTTCCTCTAAAGCCAAAAATAGTAACTGGAATGTGTTTCAAAACTGGGCAACTCAGTTGGTTTAATATACTATGAAAAGCACAGTGGTTTACAGGAGCAATGTGTCTCCATTCAATCATGCTGCCCCCAAAATAAAAGCAGGACTGTTGTAAATGTGTTGGAGAAGAGGAATTAATGCCCAACTGACTGGTGGCAATGAATATGTTAGGGTAAGACAAGGGGAATAACATACCAGTCGATGCCTCTGTGGTAGCTGTGGCCACTGAAGAATTGGATCTCCTCAAATGTCTCCTTGCTGGGGTAGTTACTGGTCAGATCAGGATGCATCCCCAAGAACAGATACAGGGCTGTGGTGCCTTAGCAGAGAACACATTAGTATTGCTCATTAGTATTGCTCATACTAATAGCAAACGTAGATAACTACTATTAGGTTATGTAAATGTAATAGATTTCATTTAAATATAGAACTTGATGTAAATGCTAAACATGCATATTTCCAGGTAATTAGAATAGCTATTTACTACCCATCTCAAATGTGCCAAAGCTTAAATAGCAATACAGACCAGAACACTCAACTACGTTAGAGATGAAGTGACAGTTAAAGAGGAGTGGTGGATCTAATGTTGACAGGAAACAACCGTTTATCAGCCGTGCTGATATATCGAGCCGATTTTGGCTTTTCTAATCCATCGCCTATCGGCCCTTCTCTAACGATTTTGCGGATACTCTGTCCAAATAACAAAACTGCTGCTATGCCAGCCGACACTCATCGCCTGAGCCACGAGCATTGCCCAGCAAGCAGAAAGCTCATTCTCCAACAGAAAGGTGCAGTATTGAGAAACAGATGAATTGACAGTGACCAAAGTTGATCTCCTGTTGCAAATACTAGTTCAGTGTAATTCACTAATAATAAGACTTGTGTAGACGTGCATGCAATAAACTAGCTAGCTAAGCAGATAGCTTTGTGACCCGTTAGCAAATATAATGATAATGAACCCTTTCATCTGTAGTGTTAGCAAGCTAGCTATATTAGCTACTATGCTAGCTAGCTGGCTAGATAAACATTGTGTTAGATATCAGATAGGAGCTAATAGCCAACGTAGCTAGCTAACGTTAGCTGGTCATCATTTTGAACATGCACCATTTTCAGCTTCAAGCCATCTGACTTGCGGTGTAAGGTTAGCTATTTACTGGTGCGCTGATCTGACCAGCCACAGTCATATCCGTAAATTGACAGCCGATAGTCAGATTAGATAATTGTCATAATAGGCAAAGGAGGAAGTGTTTTAAAATGCCTAAATATTGGTAAACAAATATCTAAATGTATTTGCAAATGATCTCCTGATATCCCTGACCAATATTGGAAACGGAATGCCGGTCTTGCTAAAAATATTTTCAGAATGTCCTAAAATCTCAGGATATACAATGAACATAGAAAAACAAAATAATAACTCATGATCTACAGCAATCCTTTAAGTGGACCACAAAACAAATATAAAATACTTAGGATGCTTAATAGGTGTCAACAAATAAGTTTAATAAAGATAACATAATCCCATTATCAACAATATGAAAGCAGATCTAATTAAATACAACAATCTTCCCATAAATCTTCCAGATATAATACATATTTTCAGAATGGCTCCAACAGTTATTTATTCTCAGTAATCCGAATTACCCCACCAAACACATTCTTAAAAAAAAATTATACTCGGTCATAAGACTTTGTGGTCAAATAAGATGGATATAATAAAAGTTTTACATCTTCCTCAACCAGGTGGTTTTAACCTTACAGACTTGGAATTGTATCAACTCGCCCTCCAGGACCTTTACTTGCGACATACACTGACTGTACAAAATATTAAGAACACCTTCCTAATATTGAATCACCTTTTTGCTCTCAGAACAGCCTCAATTGGTCGGGTTATGGACTCCACAAGGTGTTGAAAGCGTTCCACAGGAATGCTGGCCCATGTTGACTCCAATGCTTCCCATAGTTGTGTCAAATTGTCTGGATGTCCTTTGGGTGGTGGACCATTCTTGATACACACAGGAAACTGTTGAGCGTGAAAAACCCAGCAAAGTTGCAGTTCTAACCAGTGCGCCTGGCACTTACTACAATACCCCGTTGAAAGGCACCGAAACACAATCCATGTCTCAATTGTCTCAAGGCATTAAAATCCTTCTTTAACCTGTATCCTCCCATTCATCTACACTGATTGAAGTAGATTTAACAAGTGATGATAGTTTCACTTGGTCAGCCTATGTCATGGATAGAGCAGCTGTTCATAATGTTTTCTACAATCCATGTATCGTTAAATGCACCGAAGAGGAACAATGGGCACATATTTTAGATGCAAATGCTCATCGCAAAAATCTTTTCACGTGTCTAAGAATGAAGCTAAGAACATTGACAACTTCATAGTTAAGAACACAATAACAATATGGAAGATAATTAAACGTTTTCAACAAGAATCAATATCATCACTAAAAAAACACAACATTATGGAACAATCCTTGGATATCTTCTCAGAATTCACTGATAAAATATGCCTTCCACATGGAAGGCATAGGAACCGGAAATTATTTGGTAATAGGAAATACATTTATTTCCATGACAGAATTATTAAGCAACGTAGATATTTTCAAAGACATGCAACTTAAGTTTCATATCAAGAAATTTAAATTTGAAATCTTGGACATCAGAGAAATCTTGAGGGAATCCTATTTGAGTCAGAAAAGGATGTTCATATGATAGGTAAGATATACAAGACCTTGCCGAGTGCCTATCCAACTGATAATCTCTTGAAAAAAAAAAAACTACTGGAACCGAGACATAAAAATAAGTGATATTGGCACAAGATGGAGGGAATGGTGGAACATTACTAACACAATTGCATTTCATGAAAATGTACACTTAATCCAGTATAAACTAGTGAAGGGAAATCTTAACGCTACAGCATAGTGACATTCTAGACGATTCTGTGCTTCCAACTTTGTGGCAAAAGTTTGGGGAAGGCCCTTTCCTGTTTCAGCATGACAATGCCCCCGTGCCCAATGCGAGGTCCATACAGAAATGGTTTGTCGATATCGGTGTGGAAGAGCTTGACTGGCCTGTACAGAGCCCTGACCTCAACCCCATCTAACACCTTTGGGATGAATTGGAACACTGGCTGCGAGCCAGGCCTAATCGCCCAACATCAATGCCTGACCTCACCAATGCTCGTGGCTGAATGGAAGCAAGTCCCCGCAGCAATGTTCCAACATCTAGTGGAAAGCCTTCCCAGAAGAGCGGAGGCTGTTATAGCAGTTGGGGGGAGGGGACAACTCCATATTAATGCCCATGATTTTGGAATGAGATGTTTGACGAGTGGGTGTCCACATACTTTTGTCAGTGTAGTGTAATTCCCAAATTGAAGGATATTAGATTTGTCATCTGTAGCACCATAGACTCTACTGATCAGCCAAAACAAGCTCAGCTCAATATATGCACACACTCCTATTGAATAGGCATTCACCTGTATAGTGAGTAGGCCTATGCCATCTTAATTGACCCAGTTTATTAAGAGATTTACCATTCAAATAACATTACCACCATTATGTTCTGAAGTTAGATTGGTGAAAACAAAAGTCAAATCCGTTGTTTAAAATCGGTAAATTTGCAATACATTTTTTCACATTTTATGATGTTGAATATCAGTCTAAAATATTGACCATGGGCCTCCTTATCCATCTAAAATCGGTATCGGTCCTAAAAAAATCCATATCGGTCATTCACTAGTTGACAGACAAGATGGCTGACGTGACTATAGTGAATGTTAGTGCAGTTAGGTAATTAAAACGGTGAAGTGTGTGAATTTACTCTCAGCTCCAACCCCCTAATCCATTTTTATTGAAAAGATTAACGGGGCCATTTTACAGCGCTCTCAGAAGGAGGGTTATCGCTCCCTTAAGACATCTTCAAGAACTTTAATTAGGCTACGCAGTAAATCTGGAATTCCCATTTACTGGGGTGCAGTCAAGGTTACAATAAAAGCCAGCGACTGACTGCCTGCCTACGGTGAACCTATAAAGGAAATTAAGTATGTGACACTCTGTAAATGGCTGCTCAGTTGCCAATTATCCATCCTTTCTCTCCAGGCTGTCAATAATCAGAGGTTCAAGGCTGCCCCATGCCAGACAGAATAACTTCTCCTCCTGGTGCAGTGGATCTAGTACAGTGAGCCACACCCTGGTGGTGTGTAGAGTGATCAAATCAAATCAAATTTTATTTGTCACATACACATGGTTAGCAGATGTTAGTGCGAGTGTAGCGAAATGCTTGTGCTTCTAGTTCCGACAATGCAGTAATAACCAACAAGTAATCTAGCTAACAATTCCAAAACTACTACCTTATAGACACAAGTGTAAGGGGATAAAGAATATGTACATAAAGATATATGAGTGAGTGATGGTACAGAGCGCCATAGGCAAGATACAGTAGATGGTATTGAGTGCAGTATATACATATGAGATGAGTATGTAAACAAAGTGGCATAGTTAAAGTGGCTAGTGATACATGTATTACATAAGGAAGCAGTAGATGATATAGAGTACAGTATATACATATACATATGAGATGAATAATGTAGGGTATGTAAACATTATATTAGGTAGCATTGTTTAAAGTGGCTAGTGATATATTTGACATCAATTCCCATCAATTCCCATTATTAAAGTGGCTGGAGTTGAGTCAGTGTGTTGGCAGCAGCCACTCAATGTTAGTGGTGGCTGTTTAACAGTCTGATGGCCTTGAGATAGAAGCTGTTTTTCAGTCTCTCGGTCCCAGCTTTGATGCACCTGTCACCTTCTGGATGATAGCGGGGTGAACAGGCAGTGGCTCGGGTGGTTGCTGTCCTTGATGATCTTTATGGCCTTCCTGTGACATCAGGTGGTGTAGGTGTCCTGGAGGGCAGGTAGTTTGCCCCCGGTGATGCGTTGTGCAGACCTCACTACCCTCTGGAGAGCCTTACGGTTGTGGGCGGAGCAGTTGCCGTACCAGGCGGTGATACAGCCCGACAGGATGCTCTCGATTGTGCATCTGTAGAAGTTTGTGAGTGCTTTTGGTGACAAGCCAAATTTCTTCAGCCTCCTGAGGTTGAAGAGGCGCTGCTGTGCCTTCTTCACGATGCTGTCTGTGTGGGTGGACCAATTCAGTTTGTCTGTGATGTGTACGCCGAGGAACTTAAAACTTACTACCCTCTCCACTACTGTTCCATTGATGTGGATAGGGGGGTGTTCCCTCTGCTGTTTCCTGAAGTCCACAATCATCTCCTTAGTTTTGTTGATGTTGAGTGTGAGGTTATTTTCCTGACACCACACTCCGAGGGCCCTCACCTCCTCCCTGTAGGCCGTCTCGTCGTTGTTGGTAATCAAGCCTACCACTGTTGTGTCATCCGCAAACTTGATGTTTGAGTTGGAGGCGTGCGTGGCCACGCAGTCGTGGGTGAACAGGGAGTACAGGAGAGGGCTCAGAACGCACCCTTGTGGGGCCCCAGTGTTGAGGATCAGCGGGGTGGAGATGTTGTTGCCTACCCTCACCACCTGGGGGGCCTGTCAGGAAGTCCAGTACCCAGTTGCACAGGGCGGGGTCGAGACCCAGGGTCTCGAGCTTGATGACGAGCTTGGAGGGCACTATGGTGTTAAATGCCGAGCTGTAGTCGATGAACAGCATTCTCACATAGGTATTCCTCTTGTCCAGATGGGTTAGGGCAGTGTGGTTGAGATTGCATCGTCTGTGGACCTATTTGGGCGGTAAGCAAATTGGAGTGGGTCTAGGGTGTCAGGTAGGGTGGAGGTGATATGGTCCTTGACTAGTCTCTCAAAGCACTTCATGATGACGGAAGTGAGTGCTACGGGCGGTAGTCGTTTAGCTCAGTTACCTTAGCTTTCTTGGGAACAGGAACAATGGTGGCCCTCTTGAAGCATGTGGGAACAACAGACTGGGATAGGGATTGATTGAATATGTCTGTAAACACACCAGCCAGCTGGTCTGCGCATGCTCTGAGGGCGCGGCTGGGGATGCCGTCTGGGCCTGCAGCCTTGCGAGGGTTGACACGTTTAAATGTTTTCCTCACGTCGGCTGCAGTGAAGGAGAGTCCGCATGTTTTAGTTGTGGGCAGTGTCAGTGGCACTGTATTGTCCTCAAAGCGGGCAAAAAAGTTATTTAGTCTGCCTGGGAGCAAGACATACTGGTCCGTGACAGTGCTGGTTTTCTTTTTGTAATCCGTGATTGACTGTAGACCCTGCCACATACCTCTTGTGTCTGAGCCGTTGAATTGAGATTCTACTTTGTCTCTATACTGACGCTTAGCTTGTTTGATTGCCTTGCGGAGGGAGTAGTTACACTGTTTGAATTCGGTCATGTTTCCAGTCACCTTGCCCTGATTAAAAGCAGTGGTTCGCGCTTTCAGTTTCACGCGAATGCTGCCATCAATCCACGGTTTCTGGTTTGGGAATGTTTTAATCGTTGCTATGGGAACGACATCTTCAACGCATGTTCTAATGAACTCGCACACCGAATCAGCGTATTCGTCAATGTTGTCGTCTGACGCAATACGGAACATATCCCAGTCCACGTGATGGAAGCAGTCTTGGAGTGTGGAATCAGATTGGTCGGACCAGCGTTGAACAGACCTCAGCGCGGGAGCTTCTTGTTTTAGTTTCTGTCTGTAGGCAGGGATCAACAAAATGGAGTCGTGGTCAGCTTTTCCGAAAGGAGGGCGGGGCAGGGCCTTATATGCGTCGCGGAAGTTGGAATAGCAATGATCCAAGGTTTTTTCCGCCCTGGTTGCGTAATCGATATGCTGATAAAATTTAGGGGTCTTGTTTTCAGATTAGCCTTGTTAAAATCCCCAGCTACGATGAATGCAGCCTCCGGATATATGGATTCCAGTTTGCATAGAGTCAAATAAAGTTCATTCAGAGCCATCGATGTGTCTGCTTGGGGGGGAATATATACGGCTGTGATTATAATCGAAGAGAATTCCCTTGGTAGATAATGCGGTCTACATTTGCTTGTGAGGAATTCTAAATCAGGTAAACAGAAGGTTCTTTTAGTAGACTAAAAGCGTCTGCATTTGTCACATCCGGAACAGTTTGTGCATATAGTAATGACAACATTTAGTTCATTTTCATTACGGCAAGTGTTTAGTGAGGTCAGCTGTTTGTGCACACAACATTTGTTCTCGAAGCAAGCCAAGTCGGAAGCCGAACTCCACACCCATTCGTCTGTGACTGGTCAACAGTAGGGATTCTTCAATGAAGTGTTTGCTGTCATTCAACAAGAGATGACTCGTTTTCATGCAAGATTTTTCACTTGAGAAACACTGCACCAAACATCTTCGTTAGATATAAAACGGTGCAACTAACACCATGCCCAAAGCCCCCACATCAAATGCGATCACGACACGCAGGTTGAAATATCAAAACAAACCATGAACCAATTATATTAATTTGGGGACAGGTCGAAAAGCATTAAACATGCATGGCAATTTAGCTAGCTAGCTTGTAGTTGATACTTAATTTGTCCTATTTAGCTAACTTGCTGTTGCTAGCTAATTTGTCCTGGGATATAAACGTTGAGTTGTTATTTTCGCTGAATGACACAAGGTCCTCTACTCCGACAATCTACGCACAAAACGGTCAATCGAATTGTTTCTAGTCGTCTCTCCTCCTAGGCCTTTTCTTCTTTGGACTTTATATGGCGATTGGCACCCAACTTTCATAATTAGGTGTATTACCACAACCGACCGACCGCAATTCAATTTCAATTTCAATTACCCACGTGGGTATGACCAATGAGGAGATGGCACGTGGGTATATGCTTCTAAAAGCCAATGGGGAGATGGGAGAGGCATCGCGGTCGGCGTCACAAATAGAAGCAACTTCTATTTTAGAGATTGGAAACACAGACGCTCGTTGGCGTGTGCGAGCACTGTGGGTGCAATGATTGAATAACATTGCATGTGTACATTTATTTTGCAACGCTGGCGCACGCGACAAGTCCAGTTTGGGTAGCGTGTAAGATATCCTCGGCAAAAACGTAAACATTTATGACAGATTTCTTGAGTTATCTTAGATTAATTCGTACTATTTTGAGGAATTCTATACTGGCTACGGCTTCTCAAGATGGACAAACAGTACTATTGCCACTTTTTTCTCATTTTTTTAAGTGTAGGTCTTATAAGGGAGTAGGCTAGAAGCCAGCCAAACCGAAGCATGCTGACACCTTAACTGGGACATAGTCTATGTCCAAAACGGGACTCTCTTCCCTATATAGTAAAGTCAAGAACTATCAAAGGAATAGGGACGTAACCATACAGAATCTACAGCCCACTAGCACAGTGGTATTCAACCTTTTTCCGTGGTGACAATTCATTACATTTTCACATCAGAATTTCTAGACACCCAATTTTTTAACAACCTTCAATTCATTACATTTCCATCTCTTATCAAAATGAAAAGAAACCAAGAAATGTATTTGTTTACTGCTCACCTGTCTTCTGTGGTCCAATTATGAGCAGCTTAGGGAATCGGTCACATGTCTTCTCTTTGGACCAGATGTCTTTGTGCCTTTTGTCCTCACAGGGGTCCTGTAGGGACAGAGTGGGCAGAATTAGTTCACCTGGAAGTTCCGTTCAGTAAACATGGAGGGAATGTATGCCTCAGGATGAGCTGCCATAGGTATGACTTGCCCAACCAGTTCTGAATATACAGTACCAGTCAAAAGTCTAGACAAACCCATCAATGAGTAAGTGTTTATTTTTACTATTTTCTACACTGTTGAATAATAGTGAAGACCTCAAAACAATAAAATAACACATATGGAATCATGCGTTAAACAAATTATAATGTATATTTAGATACGAGATTCTTCAAAGTAGCCACCCGTTGCCTTGATAACTGCTTTGCACACTCTTGGCCTTCTCTCAGCCAGCTTCACCTGGAATGCTTTTCTAACAGTCTTGAAGGAGTTCCCACATATGCTAAGCACTTGTTGGCTGCTTTTCCTTCACTCTGTGGTCCAACTCATCTCAATTGGGCTGAGGTAGGGGATTGTGGAGGCCAGGTCATCTGATGCAGCACTCCATCCCTATCCTTCTTGGCAAAATAGCCCTTACAAAGCCTGGGAGGTGTGTTGGGTCATTGTCCTGTTGAAAAACAAATTATATTCCCACCGAGCGCAAACCAGGTGGGATGGCATATTGCTGCAGAATGCTGTGGAAGCCATACTGGTTAAGTGTGCCTTGAATTCTAAATACATCACAGACAGTGTCACCAGCAAAGCACACCCACACCTCCTCCTCCATGCTTCACAATAGGAACCACACATGTGGAGATCATCTGTTCATCTACTCTGTCTCACAAAGACAGTGGTTGGAACCAAAAATCTCACATTTGGACTCATCAGACCAAAGGATAGATTTCCACCGGTCTAAAGTCCATTGCTTGTGTTCCTTGCTCCAAGAAAGTCTCTTCTTATTGGTGTCCTTTAGTCGTGGTTTCTTTGCAGCAATTTGACCATGATGGCCTGATTCACACAGTCTCCTCTGAACATTTGATGTTGAGATGTGTCTGTTACTTGAACTATGTGAAGTATTTATTTGGGCTGCAATTTCTGAGGCTGGCAACTCTAATGAACTTACCCTCTGCAGCAGAGGTAACTCTGGGTCTTCCTTTCCTGTGGTGGCCCTCATGAGAGACAGTTTCATCATAGCACTTTATGTTTTTTGCGACTGCACTGAAACTTTCAAAGTCCTTGAAATGTTCCGGATTGACTGACCATGTCTTAAAGTAATGATGTAATGATGGACTGTCGTTTCTCTTTCCATATTTGAGCTGTTCTTGCCATAATATGGACTTTGTCTTTTACCAAATAGGGCTATCTTCTGTAAACCACCCCTACCTTGTCACAACTAGGGCTGTTGCGGTGACAGTATTAATGCCACACCGGCGATCACGAGTCATGAAGGCAGTAGTCAAATGCCATATGACCATTTAGTCACGGTAATTAGGCTTTTCCAAGCTCTGATGCTGCTGCTGGTCATTAGTAACCTACCAAACTTGCTAACTGCCTGGCACGCAGCACTCTATTATCCCTCTAAACACTCTGACATCAATGCAAATGTAATAGAAAATCTAATCAAACAGGTCATAAGAGCCCATGATCTCATGTTGCGCAACATTTCTATAGGCTATGCAATTGTGGGTGAAAACAGTGATGGGTGCTAATAAAAATATGTGGATTGCGTCAGCGTTCTAAAGGCTCGGCCTACTATATTTATTTCTCAACTTTCCTAATATCAAGCACATTGCTTATATTTAAATCAGGAGTAAAGCCTACCTGGCAGGCATGGAAATAAGCCACGGGGAAAAGCGTCTTCCATTCGCTATCTAAGTGCATAGATGACATGTCCCAATGCCCATTTCGATTAAGGTGCATAATGGTAAATTCTAAATCAAAACAAATGTCACACATATATTATTTAGTATATGTAAAGACAAGATTAAATCAAGAAAAGTCTGATGGGTGACAATATTAGCCTCACTTGTGAATGATATATTATCACTTGTGAATGATTCCCAGCATAAGAAACAAAGTCTTTATTTTGCAACTTTTTATAATCATAGTCACACACCTCATGTACCCTAGCCCATAGGCCTATACATTTTGATAAGGCTTGGATCACAACTAGTGGACAAATAAATTCTTAAAATTGAGCACATTAATCCGCTTTACAAGGGGTGTAGAGCCTAACTGGCATACAGTTGAAGTCAGAAGTTAACACACCTTAGTTTTTCACAATTCCTGACATTTAATCCGAGCAAAAATTCCCCGTTTTAGGTCAGTTAGAATCACCACTTTATTTTAAGAATGTGAAATGTCAGAATAATAGTAGAGAGTGATTTATTTCAGCTTTTATTTCTTTCCTCACATTCACAGTGGGTCAGAAGTTTACATACACTCAATTAGTTTTTGGTAGCATTGCCTTTAATTATTTTTATTTGGTGTCAAACGTTTCAGGTATCCTTCCACAAGCTTCCCACAATAAGTTGGGTGAATTTTGGTCCATTCCTCCTGACAGAGCTGGTGTAACTGAGTCAGGTTTGTAGGCCTCCTTGCTCGCACACACTTTTTCAGTTATGCCCACAGATTTTCTATAGGAATGAGGTCAGGGCTTTGTGATGGCCACTCCAATACCTTGTCCTTAAGCCACTTTGCCACAATTTTAGAAGTATGCTTGGATCATTGTCCATTTGGAAGACGCATTTGAGACCAAGCTTTAACTTCCTGATTGATGTCTAGAGATGTTGCTTCAATATATCCACATAATTTCCCTCCATCATGATGAAATCTATTTTGTGAAGTGCACCAGTCCCTCCTGCAGCAAAGCACCCCCACAACATGATGCTGCCACCCCCGTGCTTCACGGTTGGGATGGTGTTCTTCAGCTTGCAAGCCTCCCCCTTTTTCCTCCAAACATAATGATGGTCATTATGGCTAAACAGTTCTATTTTTGTTTCATCAGACCAGATGACATTTCTCCAAAAACGATCTTTGTCCTCATGTGCTGTTACAAACTGTAGTCTGGCATTTTTATGGCGGTTTTGGAGCAGTTGCTTCTTCCTTGCTGAGCGGCCTTTCAGGTTATGTCGATATAGGACTTGTTTTACTGTGAATATAGATGCTTTAGGAAACCGGTAAAAAAGTATCTTCACAAGGTCCTTCGCTGTTGTTCATCTCTAGGAGACAGAATGCGTCTCCTTCCTGAGCGGAATGACGGCTGCGTGGTCCCATGATGTTTGAACTTGCGTACTATTGTTTGTACAGATGGACGTGGTACCTTCAGGTGTTTGGAAATTGCTCCCAAGGATGAACCAGACTTGTGGAGGTCTACAATTTTCTTTGAGGTCTTGGCTGATTTCTTTTGATTTTCCCATGATGTCAAGAAAAGAGGCACTGAGTTTGAAGGTAGGCCTTGAAGTACATCCAAAGGTACACCTCCAATTGACTCAAATGATGTCAATTAGGCTATCAGAAGCATCTAAAGCCATGACGTTTTCTGGAATTATCCAAGCTGTTTAAAGGCACAGTCAACTTAGTGTATGTAAACTGCTGACCCACTGGAATTGTGATGCAGCGAATTATAAGTGAAAAAATCTGTCTGTAAACAATTGTAGGAAAAATGACTTGTGTCATGCACTAAGTAGATGTCCTAACCGAGTTGTTAACTAGAAATTTGTGGAGTGGTTGAAAAACAAGTTTTAATGACTCCATCCTAAGTGTATGTAAACTTCCGACTTCAACTGTATATAAGCAGAGCGTGAATTTCAAGTTTGGGGAAGATAATTTGCACTATAAAAACGCACCATTATAATAAAAGCATTACATTTATGATTGCATTTGCAGTCACTTTTGAGAATGGTGTTTTCCCACTAATGGAACATTCACACTTACAGCCTACTGCCATGTGTGCATTGCTGAACTCATAATGTAAAGAAATAGCCAAATCAATTATCAACATTTTAAGCTAAACGTTCCGATCTGTTGCATCAGCCACATAAAAAACATGTTTTGGTGCTAGTGGTCGTATTAATTTGGGACCTATCGCATCCCACAACTGTCCCAGACGATGTTTGGACTATTTATTTCTCGCACAGAGTAGGTCGACTTTTGTACTATGGGGGATAGTAGATTGACATAGGCTAGTGCTTTTGCGGTTCGTTAGGCCTACTCATCTTGTTGGCTGACAAAGTAAATGTGGACAGTTCTTCCAATATGCACCTCGGAATTGGATGAGGCGCACAGTTGCTTTCCCGATGTGCCCATCTTCATTTGCAGCCTGTGAGTAAGACCAGATCACGTGACGGAGAGCCATGTAAGTGAGAGAGCTTCTGATTGCGCAGCACACTTAGGGAGAATTTAATTGAACCTTTATTTAACTAAGCAAATCAGTTTACAACAAATTCTTATTTTCAATGACGGCCTACCGGGGAACACTCAGGGAGAAGGGCACAACGCCGCAAAAGACAGATTTTTTTAGGGTGCAATACGGCCACAAAGGGAACGCTGCTCTGAAATTCGAGGCATTATCAAGTGCTTGTCAAATTGTGAATGAAAGACTGATGGAGTGTGTACAGCCTGCGCAAAAAAACAAAGCAGATCTTTTCAAATCATTAGAATCTCATCATGCAGCCTTACAATGCAAAAGTCAAAACATATAGCCCAACGTTTGTAGAATAACTAAAGTTACATGAATAACTCTAAATTAAGCATATAGGAGTACCTGTTTCTTTGTTAATCACTCAACACAGAATAGACTCATGTGCGCACTCCCTGAAATGTTCGGAGACAATATTTACATTTTATTCAACTTTGTTCAATTGTATTCTTCATACTATAAAATAATGCCATGGAATGATAAGCAAATCTTGTCTGCTAAATGAACTAGCGTAGCCCACAGCCATTTGGCATATAACCACATGAGGAGTATGCTATTTTTTCCTTCTGAAATAGACTACATTTTCTCCATATCATGCTTCTTTAGACCTGTCTAAAATAAAGAATGGATTTATTGTGAAAGTGTAGGCTATATTACATGGAAGCCAGGAGATGCTAAATGTGTTTATGTTAATTAACGGTTCATTACCGTGAGACCGACAGTTATTTGCTTGACAATCACCAGCTGACGAAATTTTGTGACCGCCACAGCCCTAGTCACAACACAACTGATTGGCTCAAATGCATTGAGGGAAAAAAATCCACAAATTAACAAGGCACACCTGTTAACTGAAATGCATTCCAGGTGACTACCTCATGAAGCTGGTTGAGAGAATGTCAAGAGCGTGCAAAGCTGTCATCAAGGCAAATGGTGGCTACTTTGAAGAATCTCAAATATATATATTTTTGGTTACTACATGATTGCATAGTTTTGATGTCTTCACTATTATTCTACAATGTAAAAATGAAGTAAAACCCTTGATTGAGTAGGTGTGTCCAAACTTTTGACTGGTACAACACTATTCTCACACACACACCAGTCTCATATATAGCGGCAGTCTGTTTGCAATTAAAGTCTACCACTAACTTGGCCAACTTCTACACTCTGTGACAACTCCACACTGACAGTGTGAGGAACTGCCAAGATGGCAGTTGGACGTCTTAGGGAAAGAAACCGCCTTCTTTCTGTGTTGTTGGGAAACAGTGTCTGAGTCTGCTCCCCCCACAAAACCACAGTTCAAAGAGCCAGCCTCTCGTAGCTCTAAACCCAAATAAGACTTGCACTGTAAGAAGCAATTGAGACTGAGTCAAAAGGACTTGCACTGTAGGATGCAATGGTCGGAGTCAAAAGGACTTGCACTGTAGGACGCAATGGAGTCTGATTGAAAAACCAAAGTCTTTAGCTCCTGTCTAGCCTTCTCTAAAATGACAGCCTGGTTTATGATAGTCCCCAAGCTCCACAAACCCAGTGACCCACAGCTCACATGGCCTCTCACACACACCTGCCAGATGGGGTCCCTCTCCTCTGGAAAGATCTGCAAGTAACGCTGGGCCAGCTGCACAGGCGCCAGGGTCTGCAGCCGCAGGTTAGTCCATGTCTGGAGGAACTTCACCAGGTTCCTAAAGGTGTACAGACCCAGACGGTCGTTCCCGTAGTTGGACAGGTGGGTCATGAAGATGCTGATCTGTGAGGAAGGAATCAACACAGAACAACATTCAGAGAAACACACAATACAATGCAGGCAGCAATGTCACTTCTAACCACTGTTGCACAAAATACATTTGAGGGGGGAAGAAGGGCTAAAGCAACCATAGAGCCTTCCTCTCCTGATGTTATGGAGGTGTGTCTGGTCTCACCGGGTTGAGGAGCACTGTGAGGAAGAGCTCCCCTCCATTGATGAGTTTGTCCAGCTCCTTGGGTCCTCCAGGATACTCGTTGTAGAAGATAGTGTGAGTAAACAGGCCACACGTCTGCCTTGGCAGCACCTACAGTACACAACACAATTAATATTACATAGCAACACATCTGCACAGTGGGGAGTGTCCTAATATAACCGCACCCTGCTGATTTCCAGTCAACAACAAATCAAATACACAAACATTCAAACAGGGCCATAAATGCTCGGTGACACTATTTCGATGCGTTTTTTCCACTTCACTGACAGCTCAGGTGATTCAATTATCCCCTGAAACTAGAGATCACACTGTGGAGAATAAAATGTGACGCAAATCTTAATGTTGTCAGCAAAACCCATTTCTCGAGCCAAACATAAAGCTTCTGTCCTAACATAGTTGAAACACAATAAAAACACAATCGATTGGCATCCGAGCACACAATCACAGGAGCAGAACGACCTGGAAAACATTACACTGGCTGTTCAGCCTAGGTGCTGTACACAGTGTATCCATCAGGCTGTGATGTTAGCTAGCTACACAGTGTATCCATCAGGCTGTGATGTTAGCTAGCTACACAGTGTATCCATCAGGCTGTGATGTTAGCTAGCTACACAGTGTATCCATCAGGCTGTGATGTTAGCTAGCTACACAGTGTATCCATCAGGTTGTGATGTTAGCTAGCTACACAGTGTATCCATCAGGTTGTGATGTTAGCTAGCTACACAGTGTATCCATCAGGTTGTGATGTTAGCTAGCTACACAGTGTATCCATCAGGTTGTGATGTTAGCTAGCTACACAGTGTATCCATCAGGCTGTGATGTTAGCTAGCTACACAGTGTATCCATCAGGTTGTCATGTTAGCTAGCTACACAGTGTATTCATCAGGTTGTGATGTAGCTAGCTACACAGTGTATCCATCAGGTTGTGATGTTAGCTAGCTACACAGTGTATTCATCAGGTTGTGATGTAGCTAGCTACACAGTGTATCCATCAGGTTGTCATGTTAGCTAGCTACACAGTGTATTCATCAGGTTGTGATGTAGCTAGCTACACAGTGTATCCATCAGGTTGTGATGTTAGCTAGCTACACAGTGTATCCATCAGGCTGTGATGTTAGCTAGCTACACAGTGTATCAATCAGGCTGTGATGTTAGCTAGCTACACATTGTATCAAATCAAATTTTATTTGTCACATGCACCAAATACAACAGGTGTAGGTAGACCTTACAGTGAAATGCTTACTTACAAGCCCTTAACCAACAATGCAGTTTTAAGAAAATACCTAAAAAAAGTAAGAGATAAGAATAACAAATAAGTAAAGAGCAGCAGTAAATAACAAAAGCGGGGCTATATACAGGGGGTACCAGTACAGAGCCAATGTGTCAATGTGCGGGGGCACCGGTGTCGGGGTAATTGAGATCATTATGTACATGCAGGTCGAGTTATTAAAGTGGCTATGCATAGATGATAACAGAGTAGCGGCAGCATTGGGGGGGCAATGCAAAAGTCTGGGTAGCCATTTGATTAGCTGTTCAGGAGACTTATGGCTTGGGGGTAGAAGCTGTTTAAAAGCCTCTTGGACCTAGACTTGGCGCTCCGGTACTGCTTGCCGTGTGGTAGCAGAGAGAACAGTCAGACTAGGGTGGCTGGAGTCTGACAATTTTTGGGCCTTCCTCCAACACCTCCTGGCATAGAGGTCCCGGATGGCAGGAAGCTTGGTCCTGGTGCCCTCTGTAGTGCCTTGCCGAGCAGTTGCTATACCAGGCAGTGATGCAACCCGTCAGGATTGCCTCGATGGTGCAGCTGTAAAACCTTGAGGATCTGAGGACCCATGCCAAAACTTTGCAGTCTCCTGAGGGGGAATAGGTTTTGTCGTGCCCTCTTCCCGACTGTCTTGGTGTGCTTGGACCATGTTAGTTTGCTGGTGATGTGGACACCAAGGAACTTGAAGCTCTCAATCTGCTCCACTACAGCCCTGTCGATGAGGATGGGGGCGTGCTCAGTCCTCCTTTTCCTGTAGTCCACAATCACCGCCTTTGTCTTGATCACGTTGAGGGAGAGGTTGTTGTCCTTGCACCACACTGTCAACAACACAATCTCAACATCTATCAGGCTGTAATGTTAACTAGCTACACAGTGTATTTATCAGGCTGTGATATTAACTAGCTACACAGTGTATCGATCAGGCTGTAATCTCTGCTATCTAGGGCTGGGGGTAGAAGCAGCAGCTAAGGCAGTACTGAGATGCTTAGAAAAAGAAAGGAAGGAAAGGCTGGATACAGACTGAAGCTCCCAGGCTTTTCTCTCTCTGCTTTATAAAACACAGAGCGGGTCACAGCTAACGGGAGTCACAGACTGCTGATGAAGGGGAAAAGAGAGAGTGAAAGAAAAGAAGAGACACCTCAGAGTCTCTGCCAAGTTCCCGGTGAATATTTCACAGGGACGTGTCGAGATCGGAATTAACATCTTCGTGACATCACACTCTTCCACCAGACAAATAACAGAAAACTGCTGGGTCTAGAACAGGAGCATTCTACCAGGATAATGGGGAGAGAAAAAAATCACAACATAGTTTGTACATTAATAAAATACAAATGTCTTTAAGCTCTAAAATCTGAGACATTTAAGCATACATTTCTTAAAGAGGCAAGCTGTTGTTTATGTCCAGGCAAGCTGTTGTTTATGTCCAGGCCAAGCATATGGACCTAAAATTGCACTTTGTAAAGACACTGTACATAAATTGGCATTGACAGACAGATTAACATTTGTCAAAAAATTTGAATGTTCTTGTCACATCACAAGCTAGCAGTTGTCTTCGTTGATTTTGCCAAGGCTGTGATTTGCAGTGTGATTGTCTTGTTGAGAGTGATAAACATGGCAATTTCCATAATGATCAGTCACACTGCTCCATCTGTCTGTCAGCATGCTTCATTCCATGGGGTGTGGGGAGGAGCAGAGAGAGAGACACAGAAACTGTCTGAGGGGCAGTGAAAAGACCACGCCACTAGGGCATGGCAACACGACTACTTCAGCACTACTGATCCTTCCCTTCACTCTACTCAGCACGTTGTTCCCAACAGCTAAACTAAGTTGTTCAAGCACGCCAAAAAACAAAGCTTTGTCCTTTCAAAGGCACACGCAAGGATTCCAATACCCAGCACTTCCCAAAAGACAGAGATGCAATGCAATGCAACTGTCTACACTTAAACCAGAGTGAATACTTCAAACAGCCTAATTTAATAGTTCTAGTTAAATTATTGAGCACAAACCCAGGACTGAAAATACCAACTAAGACTTAGTTTCAGGAATTGCTAGTTTATACGTACAGTAGAACCTAGTGAGAGAGTGAGTGAGTGAGTAGGTGAGTGAGTGAGTGAGAGAGAGAGGGGGGGAGTTGAGTCCTTACACTGATGCCACTGTGGTAGAAGCCTCGTCTGAAGCGGGCAGGTTTGAGGTGGGGGTACTCTTCTGTGCTGGTCACCTTGATGCCCCACACCTTCTTCCAAGCGTCGTACAGCTGGACGTGGACGGGGTACACCCCAGAGTGGTGGGGAGCCACCGCGTAGCCCATGTTGGTGGGGATGCCATGCTCCTAGGAAGAGACAACCAGTGGATTCAACACCTTGTTAGGAATGAGATAATTGCATGTCTTCACTCCAATATACATTCCAATATACACTGCTCAAAATAAAGGGAACACTTAAACAACACAATGTAACTCCAAGTCAATCACACTTCTGTGAAATCAAACTGTCCACTTAGGAAGCCACCCTGGGTTCCTCCTAATGCAAGACAATGCTAGATCTCATGTGGCTGGAGTGTGTCAGCAGTTCCTGCAAGAGGAAGGCATTGGTGCTATGGACTGGCCCGCCCATTCCCCAGACCTGAATCCAATTGAGCACATCTGGGACATCATGTCTCGCTCCATCCACCAACGCCACGTTCCACCACAGACTGTCCAGGAGTTGGCGGATGCTTTAGTCCAGGTCTGGGAGGAGATCCCTCAGGATAACATCCGCCACCTCATCAGGCGCATACCCAGGCGTTGTAGGGAGGTCATACAGGCACGTGGAGGCCACACACACTACTGAGCCTCATTTTGACTTGTTTTAAGGACATTACATCAAAGTTGGATCAGCCTGTAGTGCAGTTTTCCACTTTAATTTTGAGTGTCAGTCCAAATCCAGAACTCCATGGGTTGATAAATTTGATTTCCATTTATAATATTTGTGTGATTTTGTTGTCAGCACATTCAACTATGTAAAGAAAAAAGTATTTAATAAGAATATTTCATTCATTCAGATCTAGGATATGTTATTTTAGTGTTCCCTTTATTTTTTTGAGCAGTATATATATATATATATATTATATATATTACACACACACACACGCACGCACACACACACATACACAGTTGAAGTTGGAAGTTGGAAGTTTACATACACCTTAGCCAAATACATTTAAACTCAGTTTCACAGTTCCTGACATTAAATCCTAGTAAATATTATTTATTTTAGGCAGTTAGGATCACCACATTATCTTAAGAATGTGAACTGGTCAGAATAATAGTAGATATAATGATTTATTTCAGCTTTTATTTCTTTCAACACATTCCCAGTGGGTCAGAAGTTTACATACAGTGGGGCAAAAAAGTATTTAGTCAGCCACCAATTGTGCAAGTTCTGAGAGGCCTGTAATTTTCATCATAGGTACACGTCAACTATGACAGACAAAATTAGAAAAAAAATCCAGAAAATCACATTGTAGTATTTTTTATGAGTTTATTTGCAAATTATGGTGGAAAATAAGTATTTCGTCAATAACAAAAGTTAATCTCAATACTTTGTTATATACCCTTTGTTGGCAAATGGAGGTCAAACGTTTTCTGTAAGTCTTCACAAGGTTTTCACACACTGTTGCTGGTATTTTGGGGCGGCAGGGTAGCCTAGTGGTTAGAGCGTTGGACTAGTAACTGGAAGGTTGCAAGTTCAAACCCCCGAGCTGACAAGGTACGATATGTCGTTCTGCCCCTGAACAGGCAGTTAACCCACTGTTCCTAGGCCGTCATTGAAAATAAGAATTTGTTCTTAACTGACTTTTCTAGTTAAATAAAGGTTAAATATATATATATATTTTTTTGGGCCCATTCCTCCATGCAGATCTCCTCTAGAGCAGTGATGTTTTGGGGCTGTTGCTGGGCAACACAGACTTTCAACTCCCTCCAAAGATTGTCTATGGGGTTGAGATCTGGAGACTGGCTAGGCCACTCCAGGGCCTTGAAATGCTTCTTACGAAGCCACTCCTTCGTTGCCCGGGCGGTGTGTTTGGGATCATTGTCATGCTGAAAGACCCAGCCACGTTTCATCTTCAATGCCCTTGCTATTAGGTTTTCACTCAAAATCTCACGATACATGGCCCCGTTCATTCTTTCCTTTACACGGATCAGTCGTCCTGGTCCCTTTGCAGAAAAACAGCCCCATGCTTCACAGTAGGTATGGTGTTCTTTGGATGCAACTCAGCATTCTTTGTCCTCCAAACACGACGAGTTGAGTTTTTACCAAAAAGTTATATTTTGCTTTCATCTGACCATATGACATTCTCCCAATCTTCTTCTGGATCATCCAAATGCTCTCTAGCAAACTTCAGACGGGCCTGGACATGTACGGGCTTAAGCAGGGGGACACGTCTGGCACTGCAGGATTTGAGTCCCTGGCGGCGTAGTGTGTTACTGATGGTAGGCTTTGTTACATTGGTCCCAGCTCTATGCAGGTCATTCACTAGGTCCCCCCGTGTGGTTCTGGGATTTGTTTGAGGTTGTGGACAGGTGTCTTTTATACTGATAACAAGTTCAAACAGGTGCCATTAATACAGGTAACGAGTGGAGGACAGAGGAGCCTCTTGAAGAAGTTACAGGTCTGTGAGAGCCAGAAATCTTGCTTGTTTGTAGGTGACCAAATACTTATTTTCCACCATAATTTTGCAAATAAATTCATTAAAAATCCTACAATGTGATTTTCTGGATTTTTCCCCCTAATTTTTCTGTCATAGTTGAAGTATACCTATGATGAAAATTACAGGCCTCTCATCTTTTTAAGTGGGAGAACTTGCACAATTGGTGGCTGACTAAATACTTTTTTGCCCCACTGTGTACTTAATTAGTATTTGGTAGCATTGCCTTTAAATTGTTTAACTTGGGTCAAACGTTTCGGGTAGCCTTCCACAAGCTTCCCACAATAAGTTGGGCGAATTTTGGCCCATTCCTCCTGACAGAGCTGGTTTAACTAGGTCAGGTTTGTAGGCCTCCATGCTCACACGCGCTTTTTCAGTTCTGCCAACAAATTTTCTATAGGATTGAGGTCAGGGCTTTGTGATGGCCACTCCAATACCTAGACTTTGTTGTCCTTAAGCCATTTTGCCACAACTTTGGAAGTATGCTTGGGGTCATTGTCCATTTGGAAGACCCATTTGTGACCAAGCTTCAACTTCCTGACTGATGTCTAGAGATATATCCGCGTAATTTTCCCTTCCTCATGATACCATTTATTTTATGAAGTGCACCAAAGTCTCCTGCAACAAAGCACCCCCACAACATGATGCTGCCACCCCCGTGCTTCACGGTTGGGATGGGGTTCTTCGGCAAGCAAGCCTCCCCCTTTTTCCTCCAAACATAACGATGATCATTATGACCAAACAGTTCTATTTTTGTTTCATCAGGCCAGAGGACATTAATCCAAAAAGTACGATCTTGGTCACCATGTGCAGTTGCAAACCGTCATCTGGCTTTATTAAAGGTGATTTTGGAGCAGTGGCTTCTTCCTTGCTGAGCGGTCTTTCAGGTTATGTCAATATAGGACTTGTTTTACTGTAGATATAGATACTTTTGTTTCTGTTTCCTCCAGCATCTTCATAAGGTAATTTGCTGTTGTTCTGGGATTGATTTGCACTTTTCGCACAAAAGTACATTAATCTCTAGAGACTGAACAAGTATCCTTCCTGAGCAGTATGACGGCTGCATGGTCCCATGGTGTTCATACTTGCGTACTATTGTTTGTTTGTACATATGAACGTGGTACCTTCAGGCATTTGGAAATTGCTCCCAAGAATGAACCAGACTTGTGGAGGTCTAAAATTATTATTTTTCTGAGGTCTTGGCTGATTTCTTTTGATCTTCCCATGATGACAAGCAAAGAGGCACTGAGTTTGTACACCTCCAATTGACTCAAATGATGTCAATCAGAAGCTTCTAAAGCCATGACATCATTTTCTGGAAATTTCCAAGCTGTTTAAAGGCACAATCAACTTAGTGTATGTAAACTTCTGACCCACTGGAATTGTGATACAGTGAATTATAGGTGAAATAATCTGTCTGTAAACAATTATTTAAAAAATGACTTGCATCATGCACAAAGTAGATGTCCTAATCGACTTGCCAAAACTAAAGTTTGTTAACAAGAAATTTGTTGAGTGGTTGAAAAACGAGTTTTAAGTGTATGTAACCTAAGTGTATGTAAACTTCCGATTTCAACTGTATATATTTTTTATTTCTTTTTTAATCCATGTTTTTTTTGTCAATGAAATTATAACATTCAAATAGATTTATTTTTCATTTTTACCAACAGTAGTACAAGTACGAACCCCAGTCAGCGTAGAGCAGGACCCCCAACCTACCTGTGCAAACCTCCTGTTGAGGAGCATCTGTTCAGCTAGCACCGACTGGTTGTGGAAGAGGTGGGGCTGCATGTGACTCCACATGTGGGGGAACCACCAGAACTCCTTCCCATAGGAGAGGAGCAGGTCATCCCCCAGGTCCTCCTCATCTGTACCTGGAGCATAGAGACACACAGAGGGGATTTAGTCTAGTCTACATATATACAGACATGGCATGGGCAAGGGTGTGTGCTGGTGTTGAAAACCTACCGATATACAGTATCAGTCAAAAGTTTGGGCACACCTACTCATTCAAGGGTTTTTCTTTATTTGTACTATTTTCTACATCATAGAATAATAGTGAAGACATAACTGTGAAATAACACATTTGGTATCATGAAGTAACCCAAAAAGTGTTAAACAAATCTAAATATATTTTAAATTCCTCAAAGTAGCCACCCTTTGCCTTGATGACAGCTTTGCACACTTTTGGCATTCTCTTAACCAGCTTCAACTGGAAGGAGTTCCCACATATACTGAGGAGTTGTTGGCTGCTTTTCCTTCACTCTGCGGTCCAACTCATCCCAAACCATTTCAATTGGGTTGATGTCGGGTGATTGTGGAGGTCAGGTCATCTGATGTAGCACACCATCCCTCGCCTTGGTCAAATAGCCCTTACAGTCTGCCTGGATGTGTGTTGGGTCATTGTCCTGTTGAAAAACATAGTCCCACTAAGCGCAAACCAGATGGGATGGCGTATTGCTGCAGAATGCTGTGGTACTCATGCTAGTTAAGTGTGCCTTGAATTCAAAATAGATCACAGACAGTGTCACCAGCAAAGCACCTCCACACCATCACACCTTCTCCTCCATGCTTCACGGTGGGAAGCACACATGCAAAGATCATCCGTTCACCTACCCTGCGTCTCACAACGACACAGCAGTTGGGACCAAAATTCTCTAATTTGGACCAAAAGGACAGATTTCCACCAGTCTAATGTCTATTGTTTGTGTTTCTTGGCCCAAGCAAGTCTCTTATTTGTGTCCTTTAGTAGTGGTTTCTTTGCAGCAATTTGACCATGAAGGCCTGATTCACGCAGTCTCCTCTGAACAGCATTTATTTGGGCTGCAATTTCTGAGTCTGGTAACTCTAATGAACTTACCTGGGTCTGGGTCTTCCTTTCCTGTGGCGGCCCTCATGAGAGCCAGTTTCATCATAGCGCTTGATGGCTTTTACGACTGCACTTGAATAAACTTTAAAAGTTCTTGAATTGTTCCGGATTGACTGACCTTCATGTCCGAAAGTAATGGACTGTCGTTTCTCTTTGCTTATTTGAGCTGTTCTTGTTCCGGATTGACTGACCGTCATGTCCTAAAGTAATGGACTGTCGTTTCTCTTTGCTCATTTGAGCTGTTCTTACCATAATATGGACTTGGTCTTTTAGCAAATAGGGCTATATTCTGAATACCACCCCTACCTTGTCACAACACAACTGATTGGTTCAAACACATTAAGGAAATAAATTCAACAATTTAACAAGGCACACCTGTTAATTGAAATGCATTCCTAGTGACTACCTCATGAATCTGGTTGAGAGAATGCCAAGCAGGTGCAAAGCTGTCATCAAGGCAAACAGTGGCTACTTTGAAGAATCTCAAATATATTTAATTTATTTAAATGTCTTCACTATTATTTTATAATGTAGAAAATAATGAAAACTAAGAAAAACCCTTGAATGAGTAGGCGTTCAAATTTCTGACTGGTAGTGTATGTGCTGGGCAAATCTAAAAGAAAGTTCATTATATTAAGCATCAACAGTAATGCAATAATTGATTTGGACATTTGATCTATGCATTTTCTTTGTGAAGTAACTGATGATGTAATCTTGGTTAACCCAGAACTAAAATCACATGTCATTTGGTCAAACGTTTACATAGTCTGTCCACGAGAGATTATTGATGTTTGTCTGCCATAAGACATTGTATTTGATCCCCCTGAGTGTTACAGTCATGCAGTGGGTTTGTCCACTCCACCCACCAGTATGGAAGAACTTCCCAGAGAAGCCCAGGTTGAAGGTGAAGTTGGGGACGGAGGTTCGGAGGTCATTCTGGGTCTCCAGTAGGGCCTAGACAGAGGAGACAATTTAAGACTCATTCACATGCATTTATTTTTCTAAATACATATATGTTTAAGTATGTTGCATGTTTATTGGATAGAGAAAGATGGAGCTGAAATGTAGGAGAAGAGTGTGCTGAAAGAGCCTATGCTAGCAGCGATACATCGTGTGTGTCAGAGGAAATGTCTTAGACCACTAGGCCACCACCTATGCATTCTTTGTCACTCGCAACAGATGTCATTAGAGTGCGCAACAGAACAGTGTACTTGTCTACACTCGGTTTGTTGTTTTATGAAATATACTGAAAAATGTAAATCGCAACATGCAACAATTTTAACGAATTTACTGAGTTACAGTTCATGTAAGGAAATCAGTCAATTGAAATAAATTGGGCCCTAATCTATGGACTTCACATGACTGGGCAGGGGCGCAGCCATGAATGGGTATCGGACCACCCACTTGGGAGCCAGGCCCAGCTAAACCAATTGATTCTACACAAAAGGGCTTTATTATAGACAGAAATACTCCTCAGTTTCATCAGCTGTCCAGGTGACTGGTCTCAGACGATCCTGCAGATGAAGCCTAATGTGGAGGTCCTGGGCTGGCGTGGTTACACATGGTCTGCGGTTGTGAGGCTGGTTGGACGTACTGCCAAATTCTCAAAAACGACGTTGGAGTGGTATGGTAGGGAAATTAACATTAACTTCTCTCGCAACAGCTCTGGTGGACATTTCTGCAGTCAGCATGCCAATTGCAAGCTCCCTCAAAACTTGAGACATCTGTGGCATTGTGTTGTGACAAAACGTAACATTCACGAACGGCCTTTTGTTGTCCCCTGCACAAGGCTGCACCTGTCTAATGATAATGTTGATCGATATGCCACACCTGTTAGATGGATGGGTTATCTTGGCAAAGGAGAAATACTCACCAACAGGGATGTAAACAAATTTGTGCACAAAATTTGAGAGAAATAAGCTTTTAGTGCGAACGGAACATTACTGGGATCTTTTATGGGACCAACACTTTACATGATGCGTTTATATTTTTGTTCAGTATAGTCTTCATTAAATCATTTTTAATTATAGCTAAAGTTTGTATTGCTAAGGATTCTGCAACGTCAGTGGCAGATTTAGGAATAGGCGACATGGGCAGCCGCCCAGGGCAGCATCTTGCCGAGGGCGGCCACAGATTTGTTTTGTTGGAATGGTGACATTTGCGCGATCGGTTTTCTATCGCTCATTTGCACGTCAAGTCAATATCATGTCACCATGTGGGACTGAGGGTCAATTAACCTTGTCGGAGTGGGCTCTAGTTTGTGAGCTAGGCAGGCTACTGCCTGGGAAGGTCTCCCACTCAGAAGTATGAGATGGGGAGGGGGCGGGGGTAGGTTGACCTCAGGTCTCCCCACTGGAAGCCCGAGGTAGGGGGAGCGGGGGAATCTATCAAATAGCACACCTCTAACTTTGTACAGTACTAATGCAATTAGTAAAATCAGTCACACTATGAAATACTACCAAATTAACCACAATTCATTCATAATACTGTGAATATAGTTTCACAGACATATTGTTTCATTTTTTTCTGGTTTGTGTGAAATGATTAAGAATAATATAAAACCAGTCTGCACACCACCAAGGTGAATTGGTTTAGTCTTGACTCTTGGTTAACAGTGTTGGGGGGTGGGTAATTTATTGATGCTCAGTGCCAAATCAACACAAATGTATTTATGAGTCTTATTTATTTATTTATATATATATATAAATGACGTGGTCAGTCATTACGGCTGGGACCTCAAATTTGTGTCCCGGATTCCTGTTAAGTAGCATTTAGTTGCTAGCCATCTTGAAAACGGAGCAGGCTAATGCTAACAGTGCTAGCCCACTGGTATTTCTATCCCCGGCTGGGCACAAATGCCTTAGGTGTTAGATGATTTCCACACAATCACAAGATGAAGATAAGGTGGAACTGGAAAATATACAGGAATTTGTTTGCCCTAAATGCACCACCATCAAGCAGTTTAGTGAAGATATCCTCCTGCTGTTAGCTCAGCTGCGGGAAAAGGATAACCTGCTTTCTCAGTACACCGACCTTGCTGTAAGTTAGGTAAACCACATCTCATTTTTAAATGCCTCCTATAGCAAAGCTGTCAATGAGTTGGGGTTCCAGGATTATTTCCAGCAACACTGCAAACCGTTTTAGAGACTGACAGACAGTGTCTGGTAGTGCTCCAGTCCTCCCTGTCAGAATAAGCAACAGAGGACTTGGAAACCATATCAACTCCTGTACAAACGGCACTATGGTTATTATGAGTAACATAATTGATGTTTTATTTATTTTTTTTAAATCTGCCTTCTAGTGAGTTTATAGAAAAGGTAATCTCCTATCATTTTGTTAGATTCAAGACTGTCAGAAAATGTGGCTGTAATATGAATCACTTGGTTGTTATTCCATTGGTTACCTCGAGGCAGATGCCCCAGGGGCAAAGTGGCACTGTAAAGGCCACCAAAGCACTTTCTTTACTGATTTATCAGTAAAGAAAAAGAGTCTGACTCCAAGGCCATTTAATTACTGAATCTACTGAGCTCTACGGACTTGATCCAACATGTTACTGGGCCCATCCATAACCACAGCCATACTCTGGACCTGGTTATTACCAAGGGGCTTTCTTCTGACATATCCTCTATTGTTGATGTTGCTTTATCTGATCGCCACTGCAGATTTTTTACTACCTTGTTGCCCATAACACATTATTAAGAAACACTAATCTTACCTCTGAAGTTGCTACAGATTTTATTGAGTGTATGAACAATATGCCACCACCTATTCTGCCTTCCTCTTGTGATGATTCAGTTAATAACTTTAATTTAATAGCAAATTAAGGGCAACCATTGATGCCATAGCTCCAGTAGAGTTGAAAAAGGCCACATCCAAACAGAGAGCCCCTTGAATGAGTGAGGCTACTAATCAAGTAAAGAGAAATTGCAGAAAGGAAGAGTGGCAGTGGAGAAAGTTAAAGTTGCAGATCCATTATGATATCCTGAGACAGTAACTTGGCATATATAACAAGGCAATTAGAAATACCAGACAAACTCATTTTTCTAACTTGATCACTATTAAATCAGAATAATTCCAGAATGTTCTTCTCAACCATTGATGGCCTGATGAATCCTCCCCCCTCAAACCTATGTGAACTTTTCTCCCCATCTAAATGTGATGAGTTTGCGGCATATTTCAAAGATAAGATAACCAACATTAGGCTGGGTATCAGTCAAGCGAGCCTTGATGAGAAGTGCCATCGCCTACCACGCAAATGCACGATGGATTTTTTACCCCCTCGTTTACAGACGTGCTCAGGAAAGTGAGATCACAACTTAAGCATTCAACTTGCCTTCTCAATCCTATCCCTACCACCTTCTTCAAAACAGTTTTTAATTGCATATCTGAAATAGTACAAGCTATTGTCAAATCACTCCCTGTTCACAGGAACTTTCCCAACTGCACTAAAAACTGCTATGGTGAAACATTTTACATTACTTTTCTTCTTAATCTAGTTTCTTCAGCTCTTAGCAATTTTTGTCCAATCTCTCCAACCTTTCATTCTTAAGCAAAATTCTGGAGAAATTGTTTTTTTGAAACAGTAAATATATACACTGCTCAAAAAAATAAAGGGAACACTTAAACAACACAATGTAACTCCAAGTCAATCACACTTCTGTGAAATCAAACTGTCCACTTAGGAAGCAACACTGATTGACAATACATTTCACATGCTGTTGTGCAAATGGAATAGACAACAGGTGGAAATTATAGGCAATTAGCAAGACACCCCCAATAAAGAAGTGGTTCTGCAGGTGGGACCACAGACCACTTCTCAGTTCCTATGCTTCCTGGCTGATGTTTTGGTCACTTTTGAATGCTGGCGGTGCTTTCACTCTAGTGGTAGCATGAGACGGAGTCTACAACCCACACAAGTGGCTCAGGTAGTGCAGCTCAGCCAGGATGGCACATCAATGCGAGCTGTGGCAAGAAGGTTTGCTGTGTCTGTCAGTGTAGTGTCAAGAGCATGGAGGCGCTACCAGGAGACAGGCCAGTACATTAGGAGACGTGGAGGAGGCCATAGGAGGGCAACAACCCAGCAGCAGGACCGCTACCTCCGCCTTTGTGCAAGGAGGAGCAGGAGGAGCACTGCCAGAGCCCTGCAAAATGACCTCCAGCAGGCCACAAATGTGCATGTGTCTGCTCAAACGGGTCAGAAACAGAGTCCATGAGGGTGGTATGAGGGCCCGACGTCCACAGGTGGGGGTTGTGCTTACAGCCCAACACCGTGCAGGACGTTTTTCATTTGCCAGAGAACACCAAGACTGGCAAATTCGCCACTGGCGCCCTGTGCTCTTCACAGATGAAAGCAGGTTCACACTGAGCATGTGACAGACGTGACAGTCTGGAGACGCCGTGGAGAACGTTCTGCTGCCTGCAACATCCTCCAGCATGACCGGTTTGGTGGTGGGTCAGTCATGGTGTGGGGTGGCATTTCTTTGGGGGGCTGCACAGCCCTCCATGTGCTCGCCAGAGGTAGCCTGACTGCCATTAGGTACCGAGATGAGATCCTCAGACCCCTTGTGAGATCATATGCTGGTGCAGTTGGCCCTGGGTTCCTCCTAATGCAAGACAATGCTAGATCTCATGTGGCTGGAGTGTGTCAGCAGTTCCTGCAAGAGGAAGGCATTGATGCGATGGACTGGCCCGCCCATTCCCCAGACCTGAATCCAATTGAGCACATCTGGGACATCATGTCTCGCTCCATCCACCAACGCCACGTTGCACCACAGACTGTCCAGGAGTTGGCGGATGCTTTTGTCCAGGTCTGGGAGGAAATCCCTCAGGAGACCATCCGCCACCTCATCAGGAGCATGCCCAGGCATTGTAGGGAGGTCATACAGGCACGTGGAGGCCACACACACTACTGAGCCTCATTTTGACTTGTTTTAAGGACATTGCATCAAAGTTGGATCAGCCTGTAGTGTGGTTTTCCACATTTTGAGTGTGACTCCAAATCCAGACCTCCATGGGTTGATACATTTGATTTCCATTGATAATTATTGTGTGATTTTGTTGTCAGCACATTCAACTATGTAAAGAAAAAAGTATTTAATAAGAATATTTAATTCATTCAGATCTAGGATGTGTTATTTTAGTGTTCCCTTTATTTTTTTGAGCAGCATATATATTTTGCCCACCACAGCAGAGAGACAGCCTTAGTTAAAGCGGCCAAATAGCGCTCTGTCCTTGTACTCTTGGATTTAAGTGCTGCATCCGACAATGTTAACCATGATGACCTTCTGGACAGACTGTAAAGATGGATTAGATGTCTGGTCCAGTTCTAAATTGGTTTAGGACCTGTTTATCGGTCGAGATTGTCACCTTTAGAGAACATAATTCAGAGAAAACACACATCACATGTGGCGTTCCACAAGGTTGGATTTTGGGTCCGTTAGGGTTTTGTTATATATTTTAACCCTTGGCAGCGTTATCAGAAAGCACAGCATTGATTTTCACTGCTACACAGACGATACACAACTTTGCATTTCTGGGTCACCAGAGGATATTATTAGACAGTGTTAGTGATGTAAATAATTACATGGATCTCAACTTCCTCCAGCTAAATCAAGACGAGACCAAGGTACTTATTGTTGGAGCAAAAGCACAAAGAGAGAAACCGCACATTTGAATTCACATGCAATAAAGATAAAACACCAGGTAAAAAACCTAGGTGTTATTTTAGATTCTGAACTTTTGAATCACACAATAAGAATGTGACCAAAATAGCTTTTTACCTAGGTGTGGCCGTTTCTCTCTTAGGCTGATGAGATTCATCCATACTTTTATTACAAGCAGGCTTGACGACTGTGATTTTCTCCTGTCTGGTCTACCCAAGAAAGCCATTGATCAACTGCAAAACATACATAATGCTGCAGCACAGGTACTGACTAAGACCAGACAGAGAGCACACAGACTGGTTTTAAGGTCTCTGCACTGGCTGCCTGTGAGTTTTATTGGTTTTGAAATCAATCCACGATTGTGCATCCCAATACATGTCAGACATGCTTTTAAGTTATGTACCCAGTCCTACCCTCAGGTCCTATGGTACTGGCCTTTTAACTATACCAAAACCTAGAACAAAGACACAGGGAGAGGCACTTTGGTTATTCCCCCAGCCTCTGGAATAGCCTGCGAGAGAACCTGAGGGCCTGAAACTGTGGACATATTTTAGAGATCTTAAAACATCTTCTTAGCTTTGCTTTTCCTTCAAGTGTTTTTTAGTCATTCAGATGGTCATTCCTTTATATAATAAAAAATCTTATGTTTGTTGTAAATATTTCAGATTTTATTTTCATTGTTTATACATTTTGTCCTGTGCAGCACATTGCATTCCATGTCTGAAATGTGCTTTATAAATAAAGCTTGATTTGATTTTCTCTAAGGACTGTAGTTAGCAGTAGTATTCAGCCCCCCCCCCTCCTCATTACTGTATCCATATTCAAACTGTCCTCATCCCTCAATTCCCTTTCCATATTCACTTTGCATCTGCATCTATTTGTTTTTAAGGTTTAGCCCCCCTCCCCCCATTGCTCCCACGGCTCAATCAGAGCCTGATTCATATTTAACACTGTTGTGGCCCGCCGACATACAAGACAACTCAACAAGACCGCTTTGATTGTGTTTATGTTTCATTCCCCCCCTCTTCACTGAAAGTCACTCCCTCGCACCGGGGGAGGGGAGGAAGAAGAAGAGAAAACAACACAAAGCTGTATCAAATATTTATGCTGCAGGCGAGTCTGTGGACACCCTTTGAACAGCAACTCATCACACAAAGCAAAGCTGGAGAAGAGTAGTTCAACTGAGCTTCATACCCTACTGCTGTGGGAGGGAGGCTGTACGGACAAACACCGTCCTCTGGGTTTGAGGGAGAAAGAGAAAGATGTGGAAGAACGCTGGAGGGCGGCTCCTGACCTTTAGTTTGTATTAAGTGTTTGTCTGAGCTGATGAGGCTGTGTGGAGGGAATCCAGTAACCAGAGTCTTATTCTATTTTCAAACGAGGCATTGGATAGAAATACAAGAAAATATATTCTGTTCCACTCCGCTGCACTAATCCTTCCTCTCCATTCTTCTCTCGCTCTCCCTCCATTCTTCTCTCGCTCTCCCTCCATTCTTCTCTCGCTCTCCCTCCATTCTTCTCTCGCTCTCCCTCCATTCTTCTCTCGCTCTCTGGTTGTTGAGGGGATATAGACAGTGAAAATGGCAGGGCGAGACTGGCATGGCAGTCAGGCCAACCCCCCGTCCTCAAGACAGTCCCCCTGGGGACATACATGTTGGTGACTGCACCTGTGCCCGTGTCACCGTCACATCTGCACAGCTCTAGCATGGACTCTGTCCTGCATAGTAATTTCACCTGGCTGTCTCACCTTCTGTCTCCTTCAATCACAGTCAGCTCTGCCTCTGGCACTGACACCTGCATGACTCACTGTTACTCACCATCACACAGCATGGCTCTCTGGGAAGTATGTATGCACCAGCAATAGAATAGGGCAGATTGCGATGCAACAGATAAGCGATTACAGATAATGAGCGATTACACACATACCCACACAAGTAAACCAACTTCTCACACACACACAAAACTTTACCTTGACATCTGAGACCTTCATGCGGGTGCCCTCCTTGCCCACGAAGATGTCATCGATGTCCACCAGCAGGTAGCGATCTAGAGACAGAGACAGCCTCTTGCCCGTAAGGAAGGCCACAGCGTCCACAAACACCAGCTTGTGCAGCCAGAAGTTGAGGTTGTTGCCGAAGAGCACCCGCTGGATGCCGTCGTGAAGCCCCAGATCCTGGACAACAGAGGCATGGAGGGGGCTGCTACCCACCCCAGACATGCCCAGGTCAGGTACCCGGGTCCTGGCTAAGAGAACAGGCTCGTAGGTAGAGTGGTTGGACTGGAAGACAGTCCAGTCATCTCCGGGTAGGGGGCCTCGCTCCACCTCCCGGGCCTTAGTGATGAGGAGCAGGGGGGACTTGGGGTTGACACTGCAGTCCCTCAGGCCCAGGTTGGAATGGAGGAAGAGGGGGAAGCCCTTCAACTGGGCACTAAGTAGGCTGTTCTCATTGGCCTGGGAGAGAGGACAAGGGAGAGATGGAGTTAGCTGCATTTCTGTTTACAGTTAGTTTCCTGGTGAAAACATTTGCACACTTTATCCTTGAGATGATCACATACCTGGCAATGTTACTTACAATTCTCCTACACACAATAGACACCGATTCAGACATTCATTACAAAAGAGGTAAAGTGGCTCTATAATTCCCATAAGTGTGGCTATGCGTGGGTCGTGTGTATGTGTGTAAATCTCTGTGTATGTGTGCAGGTAGCCTGGCGGTTAAGAGCGTTGGGCCAGTAAACGAAAGGTCGGTGTTTCGAATCCCCAAGCCGGCAGGGTGGAAAAATCTACCATTCTGCCCTTGAGCAAGGAAGTTAACCCCCAACAACAGCTACTCCCCGGGTGCCTTAGTTACAACCATCATTTGCAAATTAATTAATTAAAAATCCTACAATGTGATTTTCTGGATTTTTTTCCCTCATTTTGTCTGTCATAGTTGAAGTGCACCTATGATGAAAATTACAGGCCTCTCTCATCTTTTTAAGTGGGAGAACTTGCACAATTGGTGGCTGACTAAATACTTTTTTGCCCCACTGTATCCGTCTGGATATTGACTTAAGGAATTCAACATCACTTGCAATATTGACCTATAGCTATTAGGTATACCTCTCAGTCAGATATATATATAGGGACTAGGATGGTATATCAAATACTAGCCCTCGGTGCACCATGGCAACATGGTTACTAGCTCAGGGTTACTATGGGCTGATTGGCCAAACAGCCACAAAACAGCCGGAAAAGGGTGCAGTTCATAACATAGCCTAACCTTGGGTGAATTATGAGGAGACTGACTCTAGTGCTAGTTTAGGAGGGGAGGATTTACTCCAATTATACAGCAACTACATGGATATGGGATTAAGCTCAATGACTAATGGGAGGACGAGAGGAGCTTAAAGCAACCTCTATCCCCTGCCTGGGTGTAATTAAACGTGAGGGTGTTGGTGGCTGGCCTCTGGTTATAACAGCCCTGCTCTAGTGCCGGGATCTAACCTGTAGTTCTTACAGCCCTGCTCTAGTGCCGGGATCTAACCTGTAGTTATTACAGCCCTGCTCTAGTGCCGGGATCTAACCTGTAGTTATTACAGCCCTGCTCTAGTGCCGGGATCTAACCTGTAGTTATTACAGCCCTGCTCTAGTGCCGGGATCTAACCTGTAGTTCTTACAGCCCTGCTCTAGTGCCGGGATCTAACCTGTAGTTATTACAGCCCTGCTCTAGTGCCGGGATCTAACCTGTAGTTATTACAGCCCTGCTCTAGTGCCGGGATCTAACCTGTAGTTATTACAGCCCTGCTCTAGTGCCGGGATCTAACCTGTAGTTATTACAGCCCTGCTCTAGTGCCGGGATCTAACCTGTAGTTATTACAGCCCTGCTCTAGTGCCGGGATCTAACCTGTAGTTATTACAGCCCTGCTCTAGTGCCGGGATCTAACCTGTAGTTATTACAGCCCTGCTCTAGTGCCGGGATCTAACCTGTAGTTATTACAGCCCTGCTCTAGTGCCGGGATCTAACCTGTAGTTATTACAGCCCTTCTCTAGTGCCGGGATCTAACCTGTAGTTGCGGTAGCCCTGCTTGAGTGCTCTGGGACCAGGCAGGCTGTGCGAGGCCACTTGGTCCCAGTGTAGTGGTTTAAACAGGTGGGTGTTCACTTCAGACCCAACCAAAGAGAATTAGGCAGGCGGACATACTGTAGCAGCCAAGCAGCTGAGTCCCACTCCACTCCTGGTGAATTTGCTGAACCATGTTCCAGCGGGGCCATTATCAGCTGAGCTATGAGCCATGACAGGACCACAGTACTAGAGAAACAGCAGGCTAGCAGCCAACCACAGCATGGCAAACAACCACAGGCACAGACTCTGTATACAAACCCCTGTGTGTGTGTGTGTGTTATACTGTACTCGCTGCTCTTGGAGGTAGATGACACCAAGGCGGAACCTGCCCGCCTATTACGCAGCCGGGAGTCATTTAAAAATTAACGAGCGCATATTTCATTCAGCAACTTTTATCGCAAACCACCGAATTCTCCCTCGGATTCAGGGAGGTACACATTAGAAAAAAAATGTACTATTTCTCTAGTCATTTGACTATGTGCTTACATAAACCAATCTAGGTGTCTATTTTCTCTAAACCTGACCTCCAGCAATGCATGCATATCCCAGAGTGGGAAAGGATATTTAGTGCTTAGGTCAGGAGGACTTCTTCTAGTCTATTGCAGACAGAGGGTCAAGGACAGAGTCAGGGTGAAGGGGACTGATGAGTCTAATTCACCATGATGGGGTCAGACTGAAGAGGTGCTTAAGCACAAAAAGATTTGGGGCGGCAGGTAGCCTAGTGGTTAAGTGCGTTGGGCCAGTAACCGAAAGGTTGCTGGATCGAATCCCCTGCCTGAACAAGGCAGTTAACCCACTGTTCCCCGATAGGCCGTCAATGTAAATAAGAATTTGTTCTTAATGTTCCTAACTGACTTGACTAGTTAAATGAAGGTTACAACAACTGATGGACACAATCAGTACAAGTGCCCCTAGAATTCAAATGAGTCATTTCTATAGCTTCACAGGCATCTTTATTTTACTACTGTTTCTACTGTTTACACCGCTGATTAAAGATAACAATACTGGATGATCGGTGTCCTGGGCTGAAATCAGTGACTGGCTCTCATCTTAAAAGAAGCCTATAAAACCCACTGCATACTAACCTTAAAGAAGCCTATGATACCCACTCCATACTCCACACAGTACTTGTCCAGCAGGTCTCTGTTCCAAGCGTCCAGGTTGACATACTTCAGGATGTTCTCATAGATGACCAGCGTGAAACGGCCTCTGTCCTTGTCTGTCAGGGTGGGCATGTCCCCCTTTCCCGGAGCCATCTCGGTTCGGTAGAGGAAGCGGCCAGACTCCAGGATGGCCACAATGTCCTGTCCCAGCTGGGAGTATAGGCTCTCCACAAACACCAGCACCACAGGGTCAGTGCGCAACACATCTGAGGGCCTGGCCGTGTGTGGAGGGAGCGCCCGGGAGGAGGTGGAGGGTGTGGCGGCACGGCGGTCGTCCCAGTCAGCAGTGCCCTCCTCCGGCCCTCCCATGCCCCCCGCCGCCGGTTCCAGCTCCCGCTTGACTCCGTAGAGGAAGTAGGCGGAGACCAGGACGCTCACCATGCAGAAGAGGAAGAGGAGCAGGAGGCTGGTCTGGAGAGTGAGGGAGTGAGACTGACGGAAGAGCCGCCGGAGGCGACCGCATGACGGCAGCAACATCACCCCGCACAGACTCAGTCCCAGAGTGCACGGCGAAAACAATCCGAATGTAATGGTAGGTGGTAGAGATTCTTCCTCAAAAAATACAATAGGCTCCTCCACATCACATACTCATGTCACCATTGCCAAGGGGTGGTGGGAGCAACATAGGCAGGGGACACCATCAGTGTGGGTGGGTGGCTCTCTGGCAGACAGGGATATGTGCCTTTAACCCATCCACCAGCCCCCTGCCCTCCCCACCCCCCCGACACCGCTTACGCTCTAAATCCTGGGGCTCTCTATAGGACAAAGGTGGTGACGGAAGATGGTTCTCTGGAGTCACACGGGTAGTCCAGCAAGGTGCTGCTCTTCCAGCAGGTCATCCCCAAAGCATTCTCCAGGAGACCTGGAGGACAAAGACAAATATTCAGAGATTAGAACAGGATTGTTCAGTGTTCCAGATATACACAGAGATTAGAACAGTACATTGTTCCAGATATACACAGAGATTAGAACAGGTGAGGATCTGCAGAGAAGAAATGGGAGAAACTCCCCAAATACAGGTGTGCCAAGCTTGTAGAGTCATACCCAAGAAGACTGGAGGCTGCAATCACTGCCAAAGGTACTTCAACAAAGTACTCAGTAAAGGGTCTGATTACTTACGTAAATGTGATATTTCCGGGTTTTTGTTTTGTTTCTAAAAACCTGTTTTTGCTTTGTTATTATGTGGTATTGTGTGCAGATTGATGGGTGGGGGGATTTACATAACAAAATGGGAAAGGTCAAGGGGTCTGAATACTTTCCAAATGCACTGTATGTTATGGGATGTATTGATATTATGGACAGTATGTGGATAGAATATTTAGTATATCTGTAGGATAGAATAGTATATATACAGCAATAGTTGAATAGGGTAGCATTGACTAGAATACAGTATATACAGATGAAATGAGTAAAACCATATGTAAACATTATTAAAGTGACCATTGTCCATTATTAAAAGTGACCAGTGATTCCATGACTATGTAAATAGGGCAGCAGCCTCTAAGGTAGCCGGCTAGTGACTAAGTTCAGGGCAGGGTACTGGGTGGAGGCCTGGTGACAGCTACTTAAAACTGATGGCTTTAAGATTGAAACAGCTTCTGTCTCTCGGTCCCAGCTTTGAAGCACCTGGATGATAGCGGGGTGAACAGCCGTGGCTCGGGTGGTTGATGTCCTTCATGATCTTTTTGGCCTTCCTGTGACATCGGGTGCCTTAGGTGTCCTGGAGGGCAGGCAGTGTGCCCCAGGTGATGCGTTGGGCAGACCGCACCATTCTCTAGAGAGCCCTGCAGTTGCGGGTGGTGCAGTTGCCGTACCAGGCGGTGATACAGCCCAACAGGATGCTCTCAATGGTGCATCTGTAAAAGTTTGTAAGGGTTAGTTGGCCAAGACAAATTTCTTCAGCCTCCTGAGGTTGAAGAGGCGCTGTTGCGCCTTCACCACACTGTCTGCATGGGTGGACCATTTCAAATAGTCAGTGATGTGTTCGGCCCCATCGATGTGGATGTGGTGGACGTGCTCCCTCTGCTGTGTCCTGAAGTCCACAATCAGCTCCTTTGTTTTGTTGTGGGAGAGGTTATTTTCCTGGCACCACTCCGCCATGGCCCTCACCTTCTCCCTGCAGACGGTCTTGACATTGATGGTTATCAGGCGTACTACTGTTCTGTCATCAGCAAACTTGATGATTGAGCTTAAACTTAATTTAGCTCAGTTACCTTTGCTTTCTTGGGTACAGGAACAAATGGTGGACATCTTGAAACAATAGGGAGAGATTGAATATGTCCGTAAACACTCCAGCCAGATGGTCTGCGCATGCTCTGAGGACGTGGCTAGGGATGCCATTGTCGTATCTTTGGCTATGCCGGATTAAGTGATATGACGTGCTATTCTATAAAATAATTTCTCTGTAATTCATATTACCTGATTAAGCTGATTAAGCAGGTGAATGTATTTAACTAGAAAGCCGGAGTACCATGAAATTATGTTTATAGAACTGTTATCTTCCGAATAAACTCTTAACGACTGTGTAATCTTTTACATCAATAGTAGTCAATATTTAATCGTCACTTTATTCAGTCTCATCAGGGGTTGGGTTTGAATGAAAGAGCCGGAAGACTGAGGAAACTTTAGAGTGTTTTCTATCCAAATCTACCAGTTATATGCATATCATATATTCTGGGCCCGAGTAGCAGGCCCTTTAATTTGGGCATGCTTTTCATCCAAAATTCCGAATGCTGCACCCTACCCGAGAGAAGTTAATGTATTGTTTCATTACAGCCTATTCTAAAATATATATATATATATATATATTTTTTTTTAATACTCTGCAATCTACACAATACCCCATAATGACAAAGCGAAAACAGGTTTAATACATTTTTTGCAAATATATATATATACACACACACACACATATATATATATATATATATATAAATATAAAAGAATACCATTATTACACAAGACCCTTTGCCATGAGACTCGAAACGGAGCTCAGGTGCATCCTGTTTTCATTGGTCATCCTTGAGATGTTTCTACAACTTGATTGGAGTCCACCTGAGATAACTTAAATTGATTGGACATGATTTGGAAAGGCTGCTGCTGGTTAGAATGCCTGCACCTCGTTTTTTTTTTGTCTTCTACAAAGCACCAATTTTCAGAGGATAAAGCTAAAAAAAAAAACGAGAGCTTGTTCAACCATCGGAAAGGGCTGAAGCGACAGGGTGACAAGATCCAGCGTGCCTGGGGCTGGATCCAGTCAGGCACCACAGAGCCATTAATATACGGGCATATATGTAAAGAGAGTGGAAAAAATTGCAGGGGTATGGGGATAAAAAAAACTAAATGCATGAATACCAAAGGAAAAGCAACAGCACCAAAGTACATTTATAAAGATGAAAACACAGGCAACGGAGGGGAGAGGGGGGGCCAGGGAGAAAGCGATTTTATCACTTCAAAAGGGTGTTGGGAGCAGAGCGTGTGAAAGACGCCAGAGTCACCCTCCCTTTGGTGAGACACAGCTGTTCAGGTTCTAGTCCGTGAAGGCTTGCACAAATCGCAACGAATGGTGATCGAGCGTTCGTCTGACGATAGTTCAGCGCGCTGTGTTTTAGGTACCACCAGCTGTAGACCTCTGGCTGCTGACGTTTTTCATGTGTTTCTACATGTAAAATCGGTGTGCACTTGGCTTACAGAATTCATTGAGGTGATAAGTATTCTTGGACAGCAAACACTATTGGTGTGTGAGCCCTTAGCGTGATCCAATTTCCCCCATCGGGAATTTTTGAGGTGGGCTAGCTTTAGGAAGCAAGAAAGAAAAATTCCATTAGGGGTTGCAAGGATGACGTGCAGGCATTTAACCCCACTCCCGGCCCCCTCCCCAGTCCCCACACCCAGAGTCTGAGCTCCAACCACAATACCCGTCACTTGGCTCCCATTGTGGCAGTGAGAGGGAGGTGAAGACCTGTCACCACAGGGGCTCTGCTATTCATCAACAGGGTATTTAGCCCACCCTTTTAAATGTGTAAAGGATTATGAAAACCCAGTATAATTCAGATGGCAATGCATTTGTCAAGTGAAAGAGGGGAAACACCCAATAAACATGAAGCACTAAAGCTGCTGGGTCATAGACAGTATGATTCTACTGTCTGTAGGACAGGGCTGGGCTACACAAGATTAGCTAGCTAAAACAGGAGTTTTATTAAATCCGTGTTGATGTTTTTGATGGTGGCCTGGTTTAATGTTGGCAACAAAAACAGGCCAGACAGGGCGGTAAAGGTGGCCACAGCAAGCTCAACTGGGTGCAACAGGCACAGCTCTCAGAAACATTCAGGAAGCAAGTGGTTAGGAGAGCCAACTGTATCCTCGGCTGTCCTGATCACCCCCTTCTTGACGATTTTGAACTCCTCCCATCAGGTCCATCGTTTTAGACTTCACAAACTCAAGAGCAACAGATGGAAGAACGATGTTATCCCATAGGCTTTCTGAATCTGCACATGAAATCAAATCATGTTTATTGCGACCGCTCCTTTTTTAAATTGATTTTAAGACCGTAACCAATCTCATTATCTGTTGTACGACTGACACAGTTTTTAAATGTTTTTATTGTTGAACCCTGAATAACATTTCCCAATTGGGACAATAAAGATAACTTGAAAACACGTAAAAAAAGTACAACGTTTGAATATCTGTGTTCTTCTATGACCGAGATAAGTGACGAGTGGGAGCGGCCTCTGGCAAATAGCTGACAAAGGAACAGATTGTATTCACCGCTCCTCCAGATCAACAAAAACCAAACTTTTCCCTGACATCATGTGTCTCATCTGAGGAACTGAATACCAGGCTGAGATGAAGGCACATAGTGTTACAAGACAACAGTGCCAAAGGATTTGAGGATTATTTTTTTTGTTCAATGTAGCAGACAAAAAAAAAAGGAATGGAGGGAGGAAAAAAAGTTGTCTTCCTGGCTGGTATTTGATTCTTGTGTGTGTGTGTGTGTGTGTGTGTGTGTGTGTATCTGAAGTGAAGAAAGTCGATCCCAACTTCGAGCAAAATGAAAGTTTTAGTAAAAACAGTCTGAGCAACATTAATGGGTTCGAGTAGAGACTGGCTGGCTGTCTGGGTCACCAACACACTGCTCACTTCACCACACTAACAAATTGCTTTTGTGTCACAGGTTTCAAAAGCCTCTGCAATGACACACCAAACATGCGGACGTGGTATAACATAAAAGTAAGAAGAAATACCAGTCCAGGACTGAAAAAAAAGGGAAATTGAGGACCTTGACATTTAAGAATATGTCAACAACTCCCATGCCAGACAGTCCCACTATTTTGTCGCAGTCAGGAGACTGACAGACGTGTGTAAAGGAGCTGTGGGCATCTGGGAACAAACACAAATGGGCATTTTTTTAGGATGAGCGTCATCACACGTCCTGCTCTCAGGGCATCACATACAGGGGCTTCAGAAAGTGTTGATGCCCCTTCACTTATTCCACGTTGTTGTTAAAGCCGGGAATTCAAAATGTATCAAACATATATATTTCTTTACTCATCTACACACAATACCCCATAATGACAAAGTGAAAACATGTTTTTAGAAATGTTAGAAAAAGTATTTTAAAAATCTCATTCAGTATTCACACACATTTGCTATAACACTCGAACTTGAGCTGTGCATACAATTTCCTTTGATCATCCTTGAGATTTCACAACAACTTGATTGGAGACCACCTGTGGCCAATTCAAGTGCTTGGATATGATTTAGAAATGAACTTCTCTAGGGTAGGGGGCAGCATTCAGAATTTTGGATGAAAAGCAGGCCCAAATTAAACTGCCTGCTACTCGGGCCCAGAAGATATGATATGCATATAACTGGTAGATTTGGATAGAAAACACTCTAAAGTTTCCAAAACTGTTAAAATAGTGTCCGAGTATAACAGAACTGATTTGGCAGGTGAAAACCTGAGAAAAATCCATTCAGGAAGTGTTTTTTTGTTTTGTAGTTTTCTATTCAATGCCATGACAGTATCCATTGACTTAGGACTCAAATTGCAGTTCCTATGCCTTCCACTAGATGTCAACAGTCTTTAGAAATTGTTTCAGGCTTGTATTCTGATAAATGAGGGAGTAAGACCAGTCTGAATAAGTGGACCCTGCCGTGTCACAGAGCTTTTCATGCGCAATCCCGAGAGAGTGACTTTCGTGTTTACCTTTTATATTGACAACGTTATTGTCCGATTGAAATATTATAGATCATTTAGGCTAAAAACAATCTGAGAATTGACTATAAACATCGTTTGACATGTTTCTATGAACTTTACGGATACAATTTTTAGATTTTTTATCTGTCTGTTTTGACTGTGTTTGAGCCTGTGGATTACTGAAGAAAAATGTGCGAATAAAACTGAGGTTTTTGGATATAAAGAGAATTTATGGAACAAAAGGAACATTTATTGAGTAAATGAATGTCTTCTGAGTGCAACCATATGAAGATCAAAGGTAAGGAATTAATTTTCTCTCTATTTCTGACTTGTGTAACTCCTCTACTTGGCTCGTTACTGTTTGTAATGATTTGTCTGCTGGGTGATGTTCTCAAATAATTGTAAGGTATGCTTTCGCCGTAAAGCATTTTTTAAATCTGACACCGTGTGGTTGGATTCACAAGAAGTTAATCTTTAAACCTATGTAAAATATGTTTTGTTTCCCTTATTTTTATAATGAGTATTTCTGTTTTTGAATTTGGCTCTCTGCAATCTCACTGGATGTTGGTCAGGTGGGACGCTAGCGTCCCACATACCCTAGAGAGGTTAACACACCTGTCTATATAAAACAGTGCATGTCAGAGCAGAAACTATACCAAGGAATTGTCCGTAGACCTCTGAGATAGAATTGTGATGAGGCATATATCTGGGGAAGGAAGGGTATAAAACAATTTCTAGATTGTTGAAATTTTACGAGAGTAGAGTAGTCTCCATCATTGGGAAAAAATAAATAAATAAAAATACAAAATACAAATTAAACTAACCAGACTCTGCCTAGAGCTGGCCGTCCGACCAAACGTGCAAGAAGGACCTCAGGGAGGTGACCAGGAACCCAGCGACCACTCTGACAGAACTACAGAGTTCTTTGGCTGAGATGGGAGAACCTGCCAGTCTCTACAGCACTTCACCAATCTGGCCTTTATGGGAGAGTGGCCAGACTTAAGCCACTCCTGAGAAAAAGGCACGTGACAGCACACCAGGAGTTAGTTGAAAGGCCACGTGACAGCACACCAGGAGTTAGTTGAAAGGCCACGTGACAGCACACCAGGAGTTAGTTGAAAGGCCACGTGACAGCACACCAGGAGTTAGCTGAAAGGCCACGTGACAGCACACCAGGAGTTAGCTGAAAGGCCACGTGACAGCACACCAGGAGTTAGCTGAAAGGCCACGTGACAGCACACCAGGAGTTAGCTGAAAGGCCACATGACAGCACACCAGGAGTTAGCTGAAAGGCCACGTGACAGCACACCAGGAGTTAGCTGAAAGGCCACATGACAGCACACCAGGAGTTAGCTGAAAGGCCACGTGACAGCACACCAGGAGTTAGCTGAAAGGCCACGTGACAGCACACCAGGAGTTAGCTGAAAGGCCACGTGACAGCACACCAGGAGTTAGCTGAAAGGCCATGTGACAGCACACCAGACACAGCTCATCACCAGTCTAACGCCATCCCTACCGTGAAGCATGATGATGGCAGCATCATCCTATGGGGATGCTTTTCAGCAGCAGGGACTTTGAGACTGGTAAGGAAAGAGGGAACAATGAATGGAATCAAATACAGGCAAATCCTTGAGAACCTGCTTCATAGTGCAAACGACCTTAGACTGGGGTGAAGACTTATGTTCCAACAGGACAATGACCCCAAACATAGTCAAAGCAATGCTGGTATGGCTTCAGAACAAGAATGTGAAAGTCCTTGAGGGGCCCAGCCAAAGCCCAGAAAAACTTGAAGATTGCTGTTCACTGCCACTCTCCATCTAAGCGATTGAGAAAATCTACAATGAAGAAAATCCCCAAATCCAGATGTGAAAAGCTGATAGACATACCCAAGATGACTCAAAGCTGTAATCACCGGCAAAGGTGCTTCTACAAAGTATTGACTCAGGGGTGTGAATAGTTAGCAAAAATGCATTTCATTTTTTATAAATTAGCAAACATTTCTAAAAACATCTCTTACTTTGTTTTTCCGCACTCTAACCCATAATGACAATCAATTGAATCAATTTTGAATTCAGGCTATAACAACAAAATGTGGTATAAGTCAAGGGATATGAATACTTTCTGAAGGCACTGTACTTTATGCATCAAGTGTTCCTACCTCGAGAGACAGCAATATGCTCCTAGCCCACTGACCCAGCAACATACAGTACAGGGAAAAGTCCTTTAAAAAAAAAGAGCTACAAGCTGAACCATTAAGCATCACCTAGTCGATTCATGTTCAACAAACAAGGAATATAATCTTTAAATGTGGCTATCCAAATGTGAACAAGAAATCATATTCTAATATAGCCCTATTTTAATTAAATTATGTAATCGTAGCCTCAGGTATGCGAGGAAACCTAGTGACTACCATTAATAAAGCAGTTAAAATTGTAACACCGCTGCACCTAATCAAAAATGTTGTCAGACTGTAATACAGGATGGACAAAGCTCTTAATGTGCTGGAATTACTGGTCATCCAATTCAACCAATCAGTGGGATTTTATTGGAGAATAGAGACAAGAAAGGAGTCTAGAATGTAAAGTAAGCTTCAAAGCTTCTCTAGTTCCTCTTCATCTGTCACTACTTCTTCAATATTTTTCTTTCTTTACCTTTTCAAAGCACATTTGGACAGAGGAGAACGGCTACTGAAAAAAAAGGAGTGCCTCAACAACTGGGAATATTAGTGAGCCACTGATTGGAGCATAGGCCCATAAACACCAGAACCCTTCCTGTAATGAGCACCGTGGGTAACTACGCCAGGGGCTTGGGCTTACAAGACGATCCCTGGCTGCCGGCCCTGGGTGGCTAGCCTTGCAGGACTGCTTTCTCTCAGTCTCAGGCAGCCCCAACTTTAGATTCACAGAGTGTACCCAGGCCTAACCCCATGGGCTCGGTGCCATTTCACATTCACAATGACATACATTGTTTGGAGCAGATGATGACTGCCTGAGAATCCAGTCCTTGCTCAGGCATGAGGGGTTAGCAGACTGAGACTAATGCAGGTTTTCATGGCCTTCCCTTCCCGCCTCCACTCTTCTCCACTGTACACCTAAAAAGAAGTCAGGGTGGAGCTAGTCAATTGAAACAGAGGAATGGGTTGGCTCATGGGGTTTGGTATGGAGGCAGAGGACTGGGTTGGCTCATGGGGTTTGGTATGGAGGCAGAGGACTGGGTTGGCTCACGGGGTTTGGTGGAAGTAAGATGGAGGAGCAGCATTTTATGTTAAAGCTCAGAGGAATACAGACACAATATGAAATACCTCTTCAAACACCAGATGTGGAGGACACCGATGTTTCCTGCTCCAGCTGTTCATGTGATGCCTTATTGCAGTAGGCCCTACGTGCAATCAAGCTGTCTTTAAAGTGCCACGTTTCTTCAATACAATTTAGAGAAAGGAAAAAGTGAAAAGTTGGTATAGAGTGAGAAATATGCTCATTATGGCATGCTAGACACAGATTACGTTCAATTAGTCAGCTTCTGTATCTAAGGTACTGAGATAGTTAACCAACTGGTGGGAGTCAGACTAACTACTATCATCACTGAGGTTGGTCTCATTTCACTTGAAGTTGTAAATGTTCCTGAATCACCATAGCGTTTGACTGTCTGGGCTATGGGTTATAGATTATGGTTTAGGCTTACAGAGCGACGTGTTTAATTAACATTGGATAGGAACCACAAGGGTTGCTAAGGCCATCCAGGTGATAATAGCCATTACAGAGGGAACCATGCTCACTGGATAACATAGGCTAGATTATTTTATTTGTAATAAATTCGTAAACCTGTTTCAGCTTTGTCATAACGGTGTAGTGCGTGTAGACTGATGGGGGGAAAAAACAATTGAATCCATTTTAGAATAAGGCTGTAAAGTAACAAAATGTGGAAAAAGTCAAGGGGTCTGAATACTTTCCCAAATGCCCTGTATCTATCACAGAGGGCGGGACAAGACTAAGAGAATCCCCCACAAGGATGACCTAAGTTGAGATACTTGGTATACCTTAGAAGTCTCACATGGGCGAGAAATCAGTTTCTGACAACACATACATGAAGAACATAAATATAGCTTTCGGTGGAACAGTATCAGTACTGCACATATGAAAGACAACACTAACCCAAAAGCTGTAGCCTCTCTGTTATTAAGTAAATAAGGTAAGGACAAAAAACATGAAAAAACACAAAATGTTGGTTGGTTCAACGGTCTCAGTCACCCTTTCCAAAGGAAAAGCATAACCACAACCTTCTTCAGAAAGCAGAAGTCAAACTGCGTCCAATCAGACACCAAAGTTCCCCTTCATCAGAATTTGAATTACTGCTGGAGAGCTGAAAACTTGCCATCCGTGAAAACAGACACGACAAAACCTCAGACGGAGATGGTTCAGAGAAATGCAATCAGGAGCGGATGTAACATGAGAATGAGAAGTAAAAAACTTTAAGTTTAAGAGTGCCACTGCTTTGTGACAGCTCTGAATCCGTTTGACTGAGGAGTTTGTGATCCTTAGTGCTGATGTTCTATCTATCACACATATCTGTCTGTAAAATGTAATATGCCATGAACGTAGAGCACCACAAACACTAGAGTGCCTCAACTTTACCATGGTGAGACTGAAAAATAAGATTAAAATCCTTCTAACACCGTGGTCCTCTCTTCTCTCTTATTAGTAGGCAATAAAGGTCAGTCAGAACCCAAATGCTGTTCAGTTCACTGCCTTCATTCAGTCATTAGTTTATTGCAGTCACAATTCTTGCTTGCTAAAACTAATATATTATTTTATACACAGATTAAGGCTGTACTAAGGGGTACCATGAAATGGTACACGGAGAAGCAATTTTCAAAACCAACAAGCAAGACCACTGAAAATACAACCAATATTCATTCAAATGCTGTGAGAGAGAATCATATCAGAGGCATTCAGGCCATCCACAACATTTATTTATTTATTTTTATTTACATTTTTGTCATTTAGCAGACACTCTTATTCAGAGAATTCATTTTCATAAATGTTTTCCCATACTGGTCCCGCAGGGGAATGAAACTCACAACCCTGGTGTTGCAAGCGTCATGCTCTACCAATTGAACCACATGGGATTAATTGCACAGCATACCAATGAATGGGGCACTGGGATGGTTCACCTCTGTCTCAGAGGCAGAGATAATACAAAACATTAGCAATCTGAAGGGCATAATCCAGCACAATCTGGGGAGGGTCAGGGAAGTGTAATCCTAAATCTCTAATCCTGTTTATCTAGACTGGACCAAATGCGCAAACAAGTGGCAGATGAATGTACAGACATACAGACCACAACTTGGTGTCCAACATGGACTACTGCATTGATGGATCTGGAAGCCATTTTCAGTAAACCAAATTACATCTGTCCACGACATCAATGTGAACCAGTGAATAACATTGATGTCAATATAGCCTCAGCCTACAATGAGAACACAAGTGCCTATCCTATAAAACCATTCAATCCCATTTCTTGTCGATGGAGCCACTCTGAAGGAAAGCGTCAGCCACAGTACCTTGTGAAGCGTGTCCATCCTGTGAAGAGAACTATCCTCCAGGGCCCTCTAGCAGCCTGGGTGTGTGTGTGTGTGTCCCTGCCAGGATAGCCTCTGTGCTCCTCCAATCTCCACTCTGCTAGCTAGGGTTGCTCCTACCTCCACAGGCGCTCTGCTCTACTCTCAGCGATTCAACTCCACTTCCCCACCATGCTCAGCTCCGTCTGAGCTCACACACACAGCTTCTTACGTCTGGTGATGAATGCACAGTCCACCAGCCAGCCCTCTGCGCCAACCCAGCACAAACTGTACCACCACCATCACACCTGCTGTGTCGCTCCAATCCCTAGAGAGTACTTACTTGGCGAGAGCGGGTGTACCCCCCCCCACCCACGCACTGCATGACCAGAGTTTGGGGTGAGCTGCGAGCCCACCACGCTGCTTATCTAATGTGCGTTTTTGTCCACGTGCTAATCTCCTGTTTCACTGGGACCGCGCTAACCCCATGAGCTGTACCCCTGACATAATCCCCCCATGGACTGACTCCGGCATGAGGGTAAGGGGATTACTTCCCGTTTGGAGGTGTTTGTCTCCTGACATTAAAGGAAGGGAGGGCGGGGGACAGGGGAAAAGTCTGTGTTTTCAGAGATAAAGACTGAGGGAAGCTGTGGGTCTAAATCCAATATGATACACCACTGCACGCTGCAATGTAGTTTACTTCCAAAGCTCTTCTGAAGCAACACAGATATGAAACATGAAAAGGCCAGTAAACTGAAACAGTCTCTCCAGAAATCCAGTTACGTCCAACAACCACTTAGCGGCCATAAAATGCATAATTTAATTGGGTTTTACTCAATCCATCTGTGATTACTGTACATTAAAATATTGTGCCCACAGATGGCCTTAAAAGGCAGATAGGTAAAGAGACCGTAGGGCCGCCTGATACAGGCAAAACATTTCATTTCGATATACTGGTAACTGTCAAAATAATGGAAACACTTGAGTAAAATGAGCAATACAAAGTACATTGAAAGCAGGTGCTTCCACACAGATATGGTTTCTGAGTTCCCATCATGTATAAAATTCTTGGCACTGTTGATGTTGAGATTTGTCTGTTACTTGAACTCGATGAAGCGTTTATTTGGGCTGCAATTTTTGAGGCTGGTAACTAATGAACTTATCCTCATATTGACATTTTCCATATTGACTGACCTTCATGTCTTAAAGTAACGGACTGTCGTTTCTCTTTGCTTATTTGAGCTGTTCTTGCCATAATATGGACTTTGTCTCTTACCAAATAGGGATATCTTCTGCATACTACCCTTACCTTGTCACAATACAACTGTTTGGCTCAAACGCATTAAGAAGGAAAGAAATTCCACAAATGAACTTTTAACAAGGCACACCTGTTAATTGAAATGCATTCCAGGGGACTACCGCATGAAGCTGGTTGAGAGAATGCCAAGAGCGAAAAAAGCTGTCATCAAGGCAAAGGGTAGCTATTTGAAGAATCTCAAATATAAAACACTTTGTTGTTACTACATGATTCCATATGTGTTATTTCATAGTGTTGATGTCTTCACTATTATTCTACAATGTAGAAAATAGTCAAAATAAAGAAAAACCCTTGAATGGGTAGGTGTTCTAAAATATATATATATACATATGTCAATATTGCGATTTGTGTGTCATGACTCCTGTGAGGATCCAAAAGATCAGGTTACAGTAGATCAGCTGTACAGAGCTCTCCCTCTCCCGCAGATGGATGGATGTGTGGGTTTTATGACACCTCACGTCAATCGTAAACCATAGACAGCAGACGATTCCTTTTGGGGCCTAGTTTGGATGATCGGAATGCCTTGGTGTCTTATGAAGAGTTTACTGCCCAAAACTACAATATCAAACCATGGACACGGAGACAATATAGTTCAACATCTGAATTATTGGGTCTGATGAGAGATGGAATATGGAAAATGTACGTCTATTTTGTGATGTCATTAAAAGTTGCACGAAGACGTTATAACGAAAACATTGTAACTTGAAGAGTTTTCATATTGTGTAAATCAACTTTACATACTGTACGTTAGAAAATATACAGAATAAAGAGAAAGTTTTTGTGACGATAAGATTGTGATTTTAGTTCTCTAATGAGATCATAGTAAATTGTGATACCTTCCCCAGGGAACCCATAGAGCGTGTCAGCCTGAGGGTATCAAGCATTTGAGTTAAGAATGAACTTACATGGTTAACGTTTAGCTTGTTTTGCTGATTTAAAGTCACAGTGGCTCTCGTTCAGTGTGGGCAATCATTTTTGGCTCCAGGGCAACATCGGGATTTCGAAATTCAACAGGAGGGCCCTTGCTGTTTTTTTTTGGGGGGGTTCTTCTAGCCTAAATCCATTTGTGGGCCGTATTTTGCCCAGTTCTTTTCTAGCCAGACAATGCCACTTCCCTCATCCGCACATAAAACATGCTGACCCTCATCTCCATCCCCCTCACTCTCCGTATTCCCCAGAAAGCAGAGACAGAGGAAATTACTTAGGGAACTGCAATTTTGCTATCCTGTGTCCACTTTAACTGGCTAAATTAATTCTGGGGAACACAACGCCAGAGCTATTACCATAAATCCAGGGGCGAGAGAAAGGATTGGAACACAACTTGTTTATATGTCCCAGACAGAGAAACCAATCTACATTGCTCACTCCTGTTTACAAAAAGGCCGGATGTATATTTCACTAACCTTTGTCAGAATCTGGGGAGGCGATCTGTACTACACCATTCTGTGATTCCTATGGAAGTACCCTTGGATGTCACATTACTGGGGATAATTGGAAGCGGTGTGTAATTACTAGTGAGCATGAACAGGGCAGCAATTCCTCCCCAAACCCAGATGCTTGGAGCAGCATCGTCCCTCTACTCTTAAAGGAAAAATCAACCCAAAATCACTCATTCCTACAATTGTGTTAAATGACACTAAAATGTGATAACGTTTTTTCTAAACAAATTTTTAATTTTGTTGTATGGTAGTAGCAATGTGGAAATCTGTTACAGCTCAAGTCGACTACAAAACCCACAATGCACTGCTCTCTATGGGCTGGCTAGCTGTCAAGCTATCTAACATAGCTACACACAATAATACCAGTCAATATCAACATGTGAAGTAGCTAGTTTGCTATAAAATGGCCTAAACAAACTGCCCTATCAATTTAGGAGTACACAATCTCACCATGTTCAACCTGCAGATCGACGTGCCTCGCACAATGGAGTTTGACAATCACAATGGCAGTGCAATGTCACCATGCCATGCAACTGGACTGACAAAGCAGACAAATAGGAGAAATGTGATGGACCCTCTGCTAAATTTGAAAATATCTTGGTAGGAATATCGCAAAAAATATGATTAATGGCCCGCGAGACGAGTCATGACATCGGCCAGTATTGAAATCTGACATGAATGATAGACGTTGTTGTGATCTAAAAGTCATTTTCCTATTAACTTTTAGTGGAGCGAGGGCAGATTTATCGCTTTGTCATACTGGCCGAATTTCTGCCTGCTTGAACGGCAATAGCTCAGATACACATGAAATGACCCCAGGAAAAAATAAATAAATAAATAAATAAAAAAGATAGAACGTCGCCAATACAGTGCATTTGGAAAATATTCAGACCCCTTAAATTTTTCCACATTGTTAGATTACAGCCTTATTCTAAAATTGATAATTAAAAAAATGTGTTTTTTTCACAACTAATACCAGGTCACTCCAGAGATTTTTCGATGGGGTTCAAGTCCGGCCACTGGCTGGGCCCCTCAAGGACATTCAGAGACTTGTCCCGAAGAGACTCCTGCGTTGTCTTGGCTGTGTGCTTAGGGTTGTTGTCCTGTTGGAAGGTGGACCTTCGCCCCAGTCTGAGGTCCTGAGCGCTCTGGAGAAGGCTTTCATCAAGGAGCTCTCTTTGCTCAGTTCATCTTTCCCTTGATCCTGACTAGTCTCCCAGTCTCTGCCGCTGAAAAACATCCCACAGCATGATGCTGCCACCACGCTTCACCGTAGGGATGGTGCTATGTTTCCTACAGACGTGACGCTTGGCATTCAGGCCAAAGAGTTAAATCTTGGTTTCATCAGACCATTGAATCTTGTTTCTCATGCTCTGAGTCCTTTACGTGCTTTTAAGCAAACTCCAAGCAGGCTGTCATGTGCCTTTTACCGAGGGGTGGCTTCAGTCTGGCCACTCTATCATTAAGGCCTGATTGGTGGAATGCTGCAGAGATGGTTGTCCTTCTGCAAGGTACTCCCATCTCCACAAAGGAACTCTGGAGCACTGTCAGAGTGACCATCGGGTTCTTGGTCACCTCCCTGACCAAGGCCCTTCTCCCCCGATTGCTCAGTTTGGCCGGGGGGCCAGCTCTAGGAAGTCTTGGTGGTTACAAACTTCTTCCATTTAAGAATGATTGTGGCCACTGTGCCCTTGGGGACCTTCAATGCTGCAGAAATGTTTTGGTACCCTTCCCCAGATCTGTGCCTCACCACAATCCTGTCTCAGATGTCTATGGACAATCCCTTCGACCTCATGGCCTGGTTTTTGCTCTGACATGCACTGTCAAATTGTAGGACCTTATATAGACAGGTGTGTGCCTTTACAAAATCAGTTCCAATCAATTTAATTTACCACAAGGGGACTCCAATCAAATTGTAGAAACATCACAGGGATGATCAATGGAAACAGGATGCACCTGAGCTCAATTTCGAGTCTCATAGCAAAGAGTCTGAATACTTCTGTAAATACGTTTTTATTTTTAATACATTTGCAAAGAAATTGAAAACTTTATTCGCTTTGTCATTATGGGATTGTGTGTATAGATTGATTAGGGGATACTTTTTTTATACCCATTTTAGAATAAGGCTAACGTAACAAAATGTGGAAAAAGTGGTCTGAATACTTTCCGAATGCACTGTATAACATTCAGGTGAATCTTTCCTATAATTATGGACGCACAACATGGCATCATGGCCTGGATATGTACAGCTGCTTTAACGACTGACAGACAGTACCCAGAGATAGTGGCAGGCTGGGAAAAAACACGTCACCTTTTTTTTTACAGGACACTGCTGCTTTTTTGCTATGGTGGCCTCTGAACTTGAGTGAGATGTAGGCTACTGAATCCCCAAAAACATTTCCATTGCATTTCAGCCCTGCCACAAAAAGACCAGCTGACAAGAGTGATTCTCTTGTTAACACAGGTGTGAGTGTTGAAGAGGACAAGGCTGGAGATCACTCTGTCATGCTGATTGAGTTCAAATATCAGACTGGAAGCTTCAAAAGGAGGGTGGTGCTTGGAATCCTTGTTCTTCCTCTGTCAGCCATGGCTACCTGAAAGGAAACGCATGCCGTCATCATTGCTTTGCACAAAAAGGGCTTCACAGACAAGGATATTGCTGCCAGTATGATTGCACCTAAATCAACCATTTATCGGATCATCAAGAACTTCAAGGAGAGCAGTTCAATTGTTGTGAAGAAAGCTTCAGGGTGCCAAAGAAAGTCCAGCAAGTGCCAGGACCGTCTCCTAAAGTTGATTCAGCTGCGGGATTGGGGCGCCACCAGTACAGAGCTTGCTCAGGAATGGCAGCAGGCAGGTGTGAGTGCATCAGGGTTTGGACTGCTGAGGACGGGGGTAAAATCATTTTCTCTGATGAATCCCCTTTCCGATTGTTTGGGGCATCCAGAAAAAAGCTTGTCAGGAGAAGACAAGGTGAGCGCTACCATCAGTCCTGTGTCATGCCAACAGTAAAGCATCCTGAGACCATTCATGTGTGGGGTTGCTTCTCAGCCAAGGGAGTGGGCTCACTCACAATTTTGCCTAAGAACACAGCCATGAATAAAGAATGGTACCAACACATCCTCCGAGAGCAACTTCTCCCAACCATCCAGGAACAGTTTGGTGACGAACAATGCCTTTTCCAGCATGATGGAATACCTTGCCATAAGGCAAAAGTGATAACTAAGTGGCTCGGGGAACAAAACATTGATATTTTGGGTCCATGGCCAGGAAACTTCTCAGACCTTAATCCCATTGAGAACATGTGGTCAATTCTTAAGGCGGGTGGACAAAAAATAATAATTCTGACAAACTCCAAGCATTGATTATTCAAGAATGGGCTGCCATCAGTCAGGATGTGGCCCAGAAGTTAATTGACAGCATGCCATGGCGGATTGCAGAGGTCTTGAAAAAGAAGGGTCAACACTGCAAATATTGACTCTTTGCATCAACTTCATGTAATTGTCAATAAAAGCCTTTGACACTTATGAAATGCTTGTAATTGTACTTCAGTATTCCATAGTAACATCTGACAAAAATATCTAAAGACACTGAAGCAGAAAAGTATTCATTTCCACAAAGTTGTGTCATTCTCAAAACCTTTGGCCACGACACCAGCTGAGTGATGCCAGGTAGTGCCCCCCAGAGGAAGATATATACATACACACAAAAGCAAACTTACCCTGATCCCACCACAACTTTATACATCCAGCTCTATTGATTGGAACCAGCTGCACAAATAGCCCACACGTGCCATCTTTCCTTTGCCTTTGTGTGTTTTTAAAGAAATGTTTAAATAAGCCAAGGGGAGCTATCTGTTCCATGGCCAGTAAATAGATTAGGGCTAACATAATTGAGACTAACTGGATTGCACGGGCAGGCATGCAGATCTGTTCGCCGTGTGAGACATAATAGGATGTCTACCCAAAACCCTGTTAAGAAACTCAAAACCTCCCCATGTTTATTAGCCCAGAAACTCAGTTAATCATTTTACTTCCTGAAAAGGACCCACTACCTCAGTTACAGGGTTTCCATCAGCCAGCTAAACAACTTTTGCCCCCCCCAAAATAGAAGATGATAAAGTATTGCCGGCCAAAATGATAGGGAGAAATAAAATCCCATTGTAAAATAATGCTTTTTATTCATTGATGGAAATACACATTTTACCGCCATGCTTATCAGTCTATAGGTTCATTTGCATAATTTACTTGAATTAAATTGGCCTGTGTGTATTTTCATGAGTCATTATGTATCTTATTTATCCAAAACAACCATCACACGCGTACAGCATAGAGCGCCTATTTTGAGTAGGATTTCTCCTGCAGCTCGTCAGCTGGTTGCTTTTTGAGTATAACGTGCTTTCATAAACCCGTTCACTGTGCAGCAATTCCAAACACAATCCTGTGTTAAAAACAGTTTTGGTGCACGATTAAAAAAATAGCGACTTTTTATTTCTCAACTGGTAATTGAAGCATGGCTCACATTCACCATAAAATCAGCGTGTCAACCACCACTTTACAATGTGAGATGGAAGCAATATGCATTTTGAAAACATACATAACTGTTTGAAACCTGAATTTAATATTATGAGGCATGTCTTACAGTGCCTTCAGAAAGTATTCACACCACTTGAATGGACTAGATAGCATTTTTTTTTTTACACCCAGAAATACACCAGAAAGACAAAGTGAAAAAAAATAGGGAAATTTACATTTAAAAAAAATATATATATATATATAGTTGAGTAGCCTTTACAAGTTAGAATACATACAGATATCTCATTTACATAATTGTTCACACTCGAGTCAATACTTTGTGGAAGAACTTTTTGCAGTGACTACAGGTGTACATATTTCTAGGTAAGTCTCTAAGAGCTTTGCACAACTGGATTGTACAATATGCACTTTATCCATTTCTTTATTTATTTTAGAGCTCTGTCAAGTCGGTTGTTAGACAGCCATTTTAAAATCTCGCCATAGATTTTCAAAGTGATTTAAGTCAAAACTGTAATTTGGCCACTCCGGAGCATTCAGTGTGGTCTTGGTAAGCAACTTGTGTATATTTGGCCTTGCATTTTAGGTTATTGTCCTGCTGAAAGGTTTATTTGTCTCCCAGTGTCTGTTGGAAAGCAGACAACCAGGTTCTCCTCTAGGATTTTGCAATACTCCGTTAGCAATACTCCCTAAAGCTCCCTATTGCTTGCCAATGACAAGCATATCCATAACATGATGCAGCCACCACCATGCTTCAAAATATGAAGAGTGATACTCAGTAATGTGTTGTATTTGCCTCAAACGTAACACTTTGTATTCAGGACAAAAAGTTAATTCCTTAACCACATTTTTTGTTTTGGAAAAAAAAATAATCTGTACAGGCTTCCTTCATTTCACTCTGTCATTTAGGTTAGTTTTCTGGAGTAACTACAATGTTGTTGATCCATCCTCAGTTTTCGCCAATAACACCCATTAAATCCTTGAGCGGTTTCCTCACTGGATCATAAATGAATCCATACTAGCTTGGATGTGTGTCCGCTGTAAAACTACAAGGTGAAAATGATGGAGAACATATGCATCCTACTGTTCATCCCCTCTAACGTTCAGCGGAGAGAAAATGTACTAAATATATTTTGGTCCTTGCTGGCACCCGTAGACAGACACACACGCACACACGCACTTCCTCATTGATCTTAATTTGGGAGAGGTGGGGGAACAGACAGCACCTTCTAATGGTAACCTTGTTACAACTACTATGAAAAACGACAACCTAATTTTTATTTTTTATGTTCCAAGAGGACACTCAATTCATTCTAGAAGAATGTGTGCATTCCTTAACCCGGGGCAGGAGATTACTAATCATTCCATCTTAAAATGAAAAGAGGGGGACATCCACAGCACTAATGTTGTCAGCTTCTATATCTAGCTGCAGAAAACAAACGGGCAGTGAATGGAAAGATGAGTGTGTGTGTGTGGGGGACATATAGAAGGGTATAGTATACTAGGTCCAGGGTGAGGTGAGAAATGTTTAGGAGAGAGGGGGAAATGCTAAAGAAAGCCGAGAGTGATACATCAGCCTGTCATGGTCCAAGCGTGGGTGAAGGCAGAGTTTACTCTAGTGGATGGTAAAGGAAACCAATAGGCTTGGCCTTCCCAGAGATTCTTCATGACTCGAGCCCTACCAATTAAAAATGGCAGGAGCTCTCGCAGCCATTGATCTTTTCCAGGAGGAACCTTTTTGTTACACCGTCATTGTATATACTGTACGTTTACAAAATAGCACATCTGGGGGACTACAGACAACTATTATTCTACCGTTGTATGGAGCTAATAAATACATGGCAGATCGGCCTCCTGGAAACCTCAGTCCACGGTGCATACCATCACACACACTCAGACACCGAGCCCCCCCACCCCAAAGTGAAATACCAGTGGAAAAACCAATCTGAGCTGACAAGCACATCAACAGAGGAATTAAGAATAGTTGAGTTCTTAGAATTGTCCCATCTTTGGCATCGGTTAAACCTCTTGCTCCTACCCCCTACTTTTTCGAACATTCTGTTAAAAATCGCGCAACATTTCAGCGCCCTGCTACTCAGGTCAGGAATATAGTATATGCATATGATTAGTATGTGTGGATAGAAAACACTCTGACGTTTCTAAAACTGGTTAAATCACGGCTGTGACTATAACAGAGCGTCTGTTTCATCGAAAAGCGCAGGAAAATCTGATCACTGAAAATGGAAAAAAATATCCATGCGCCACTTCCAGGAATTGTTAAAGGTGAACCGTATTAAATGAGGCCGAGGTTGCAGTACCTACAGCTTCCACAGGATGTCTAGAGTCTTCTCATTTGCTTCGGATTTGATTCTTGGTCGAACCGACCCAAGGGAACCGATTCCCTCCGGCGTCCAACAGGATGTATTGGTTGAGTTTTTTCCGGACATTTTTTCCAGACGACCACCTATAGAATTTACATCGCCTCCTGATGAATTTTATCGCTTATTAACGTGTACTAATACCTAAAGTTGCATTACAAAAGTATTTAAGTGTTTTGTGAAAGTTTATCGTCGACTTTTTTACTTTTAAAAAATGACGTTACGTTATGAAACGCTATTTTTTTCCGTTTATCACACAGTCTTCATAGATCGATATCTAGGCTATATATGGACCGATTTAATCGAAAAAAAGACCCAATATTGATTATGGGACATCAAGGAGTGCCAACAAAGAAGATGGTCAAAGGTAATGAATGTTTTATATTTTATTTGTGCGTTTTGTGTAGCGCCGACTATGCTAATTATTTTGTTTACGTCCCCTGTGGGTCTTTTGGGGTGTTACATGCTATCAGATAATAGCTTCTCATGCTTTCGCCGAAAAACATTTTAAAAATCTGACTTGTGGCCTGGATTCACAACGAGTGTAGCTTTAATTTGATACCCTGCATGTGTATTTTAATGAACGTTTGAGTTTTAACGAATGCTATTAGCATGTAGCGTAGCACATTTGCATTTCCTGATGTCTAGATGGGACGTCTGCGTCTCAGGTAGGAGCAAGAGGTTTTTAAACAAACACAGACTTAAGAAGCAATTCAATCATCACCAGCTAACAGATGGTAGACCGAGGATTGGCATACCTACCTGCTTTCCTGTCCTTACTGCTTTAGGTGGTGTACACAGTCTACCTTATCCCACACCTGCTGCCTCAACCTCAAGGCTCAGCTATGAAAAGCCAACTGTAATTTACTCTTAACTCTTTTGGGATAGGGGGCAGCATTTTCACTTTTGGATGAATAGCGTGCCCAGAGTGAACTGCCTCCTACTCTGTCCCAGATGCTAATATATGCATATTATGATTATTGCATAGTATTGGATAGAAAAAAACTCTGAAGTTTCTAAAACTGTTTGAATGATGTCTGTGAGTGTAACAGAACTAATATGGCAGGCAAAAACCTGAGAAAAATCCAACCAAGAAGTGGGACATCTGAGGTTTGTAGTTTTTCAACTTTTCGAGTTTGTCTGGACGAAGTGCTCACGCCTCATGAAGATGGATTACTGGGCTGAACACGCTAACAACAAGTGGCTATTTGGACATAAATTATGGACTTTATGGAACAAATCAGTCATTTATTGTCGAACTGGGATTCCTGGGAGTGCCTTCAGATGAATATCATCAAAGGTAAGTGAATATTTATGGTGTGATTTCTAACTTCTGTTGACTCAAAAATGGCAGATATTCCTCTGGCTGTTTTGGGTTGAGCGCCGTTCTCAGACTATGCTTTTTCCGTAAAGTTTTTTAAAACTCTGACACAGCAGTTGCATTAAGGAGAAGTCTTAAATCTTTAATTCTGTGAATAACACTTGTATCTTTTATCAATGTTTATTATGAGTATTTCTGCAAAATCAATGGATGTTTTGGAATCAAAACATTACTGCACGTAATGCGCCAACGTAAACTGAGATTTTGGGATATAAATATGCACATTATCAAACAAAACATTATTGCATTGTGTAACATGATGTCCTATGAGTGTCATCTGATGAAGATCAAAGGTTAGTGATGAATTTTTATCTATATTTCTGCTTTTTGTGACTCCTATCTTTGGCTGGAAAAATGGCTGTGTTTTTTTTTTTACTTGGCTATGACCTAACATAATCATATGTTGTGCTTTCCCTGTAAAGCATATTTGAAATCGGACACGATGGGCAGATTAACAAGATGTTTATCTTTCATTTGCTGTATTGGACTTGTTAATGTGTGAAAGCTACATATTTCTAAAAAAATGTAAAATCTTGCTAGCTGCCTTTTCAGCAGAATGTTGTCGAGGGGTTCCTTTAGCGGAATGCCTGCCCTAGGAAGATGCTGACCTGTTGCACCCTCTATAACCCCTGTGATTATTATTTGACCCTGCTGGTAAATATGAACATCTTGAAGAACAATCTAGCCTTAATGGCCATGTACTCAATCTCCACCCGACACAGCCAGAAGAGGACTGGCCACCCTTCATAGCCTGGTTCCTGCCTTTCCAGGGAGTTTTTCCTAACCACTGTGCTTCTACATCTGCATTGCTTGCTCTCGGTGGGATTTTAGGCTGGGTTTCTGTATAAGCACTTTGTGACATCTGCTGATGTTAAAAGGGCTATATAAATACAGTGGGAAGAAAACGCATGTGAACCCTTTAGAATTACCTGGATTTTGGCATAAATATGGTCACAACAATAGACAAACAGTCTGCTAAAACTAATAAAACAAATAATTATATGTTTTCATGTCTTTATTGAACACACCGTGTAAACATTCAAAGTGCAGTATGGAAAAAGTATGTGAACCCTTGGATTTAATAACAGGCTGACTCACCTTTGGCAGCAATAACCTCCACCAAACGTTTTCTGTAGTTGCAGATTTTTAAAATTTAATTTTACCTTTATTTAATTAGGCAAGTCAGTTAAGAACAAATTCTTATTTTCAATGGCGGCCTAGGAACAGTGGGTTAACTGCCTGTTCAGGGGCAGAATGACAGATTTGTACCTTGTCAGGGTTGAACTTGCAACCTTCCGGTTATTAGTCCAACGCTCTAACCACAGACCTGCACAACGGTCAAGAGGAATTCTGGACCATTCCTCTTTACAAAACTGTTTCAGTTCAGCAATATTCTTGGGATGTCTGGATAGACAGCCTAACATTCTCCTGCAAAATGTCTTGATAAACTTGGGAATTCATTTTTATTTATTTATTTTTTATTTCACCTTTATTTAACCAGGTAGGCAAGTTGAGAACAAGTTCTCATTTACAATTGGGACCTGGCCAAGATAAAGCAAAGCAGTTTGACACATACAACAACAGACTTACACGTGGAGTAAAACAAACACTGTCAATAATACAGTTGAAAAATAAGTCTATATACAATGTGAGCAAATGAGGTGAGATAAGGGAGGTAAAGGCAAAAAAAGGCCATGGTGGCAAAGTAAATACAATATAGTAAGTAAAACACTGGAATGGTAGGTTTGCAGTGGAAGAATGTGCAAAGTAGAGACAGAAATAATGGGGTGCAAAGGAGCAAAATAAATAAATAAATACAGTAGGGGGAGAGGTAGTTGTTTGGGCTAAATTATAGATGGGCTATGTACAGGTGCAGTAATCTGAGCTGCTCTGACAACTGGTGCTTAAAGCTAGCGAGGAAGATAAGTGTTTCCAGTTTCAGAGATTTTTGTAGTTTGTTCCAGTCATTGGCAGCAGAGAACTGGAAGGAGAGGCGGCCAAAGGAAGAATTGGTTTTGGGGGTGACCAGAGATATATACCTGCTGGAGCACGTGCTACAGGTGGGTGCTGCTTTGGTGACCAGTGAGCTGAGATAAGGGGGGTCTTTACCTAGCAGGGTCTTGTAGATGACCTGGAGCCAGTGGTTTTGGCGATGAGTATGAAGCGAGGGCCAGCCAACGAGAGTGTACAGGTCGCAGTGGTGGGTAGTATATGGGGCTTTGGTGACAAAACAGATGGCACTGTGATAAACTGCATCCAATTTATTGAGTAGGGTATTGGAGGCAATTTTGTAAATAACATTGCCGAAGTCGAGGATTGGTAGGAAGGTCAGCTTTACAAGGGTGTTTGACAGCATGAGTGAAGGGTGCTTTGTTGTGAAATAGGAAGTCAATTTTAGATTTAACTTTGGATTGGAGATGTTTGATGTGAGTCTGGAAGGAGTTTACACAGTCTAACCAGACACCTAGGTATTTGAAGTTGTCCACATATTCTAAGTCAGAACTGTCCAGAGTAGTGATGTTGGACGGGAGGGCAGGTGCAGGCAGCGATCGGTTGAAGAGCATGCATTTAGTTTTACTTGTATTTAAGAGCAATTGGAGGCCACGGAAGGAGAGTTGTATGGCATTGAAGCTTGCCTCGAGGGTTGTTAACACAGTGTCCAACGAAAGGCCAGAAGTATACAGAATGGTGTAGAGGTGGATCAGAGACTCACCAGCAGCAAGAGCGACTTCATTGATGTATACAGAGAAGAGAGTCGGTCCAAGAATTTAACCCTGTGGCACCCCCATAGAGACTGCCAGAGGCCCGGACAACAGGTCAATGAATACGGCTGCACAGTATTGTTTCTTATCGATGGCGGTTATGATATTGTTTAGGACCTTGAGCGTGGCTGAGGTGCACCCATGACCAGCTCTGAAACCAGATTAAATAGCAGAGAAGGTACGGTGGGATTCGAAATGGTCGGTAATCTGTTTGTTAACTTGGCTTTCGAAGACCTTAGAAAAGCAAGTTGGATAGATATAAGTCTGTAGCAGTTTGGGTCAAGAGTTTGAAGATGGGGATGACCGCAGCTGCTTTCCAATTTCAGACGACACGAAAGAGAGGTTGAACAGGCTAGTAATAGGGGTTGCAACAATTTCGGCAGATAATTTTAGAAAGGGTCCAGATTTTGCAGCTCTTTCAGAACATTAGCTGACTGGATTTGGGAGAAGGAGAACTGGGGAAGGCTTGGGCGAGTTGCTGTCTTGGGTGAAGTGCTGTTGACCGGGGTAAGGGTAGCCAGGTGGAAAGCATGGCCAGCCGTAGAAAAATGCTTATTGAAATTCTCAATTATAGTGGTGACAGTGTTTCCTATCCTCGGTGCAGTGGGCAGCTGGGAGGAAGTGTTCATCAGTGATAGCAAGCTGTCCAGGCCCTGAGCCAGCCCCAAACCATGATGCACCCTCCACCATAGTTTACAGTTGGGATGAGGTTTTGATGCTTGTGTGGAGAAAAAAACAGGCACAGCACGCCTAGTGTTGTGTGTTCCATCCAAACAACTAGACTGTAGTTTTATCTGTCCACAGAATATTAGTAGAGCTGTGGAACATCCAGGTGCTCTTTCAAACTTCAGACGTACAGCAATGTTTTTTTTGGACAGCAGTGGCTTCTTCCGTGGTGTCCTCCCAAGACCACCATTCTTGTTTAGTGTTTTTATTTATCGTAGACTCGTCAACAGAGATGTTAGCATGTTCCAGAGATTTCTGTACATCTTTAGCTGACACTCTAGGATTCTTCTTAACCTTATTGAGCATTCTGCGCTGTGCTCTTGCAGTCAGCTTTGCAGGACAACAGCCCCTAGGGAGACTAGCAACCGTGCTGAAATTTCTCAATTTTTAGACAATTTGTCTTACCATGGACTGACTTCTAGAGATACTTTTGTAATCCTTTCTAGCTTTATGCAATGCAACAATTCTTAATTTTAGGTCTTCTGAGATGTTTTGTTCGAAGCATGGTTCACATCAGGCAATGCTTCTTGTGAATAGCAAACTCAAATTTTGTGAGTGTTTATGGGGCAGGGCAGCTGTAACCAAAATCTCCAATCTCGTCTCATTGATTCAACTCCAGGTTAGTTGACTCCTGACTCCAATTAGCTTTTGGAGAAGTCATTAGCCTAGAAGTTTACATACTTTGTTCAACCTACACTGTGAATATTTACATGATGTATTCAATATACACAAGAAAAATAGAATCATTTCTGTGTTATTCGTTTAAGCACACTGTCTATTGTTGTGACTTAGATCAAATCAAATTTTATTTGTCACATACACATGGTTAGCAGATGTTAATGCGAGTGTAGCGAAATGCTTGTGCTTCTAGTTCCGACAATGCAGTAATAACCAACAAGTAATCTAACTAACAATTCCCAAACTACTGTCTTATACACACACAAGTGTAGGGGGATAAAGAATATGTACATAAAGATATATGAATGAGTGATGGTACAGAGCGGCATAGGCAAGATACAGTAGATGGTATCGAGTACAGTATATACATATGAGATGAGTATGTAAACAAAGTGGCATAGTTAAAGTGGCTAGTGATACATGTATTACATAAAGATGCAGTAGATGATAGAGTACAGTATATATGCATACATATGAGATGAATAATGTAGGGTATGTAAACATTATATTAGGTAGCATTGTTTAAAGTGGCTAGTGATATATTTTACATCATTTCCCATCAATTCCCATTATTAAAGTGGATGGAGTTGAGTCAGTGTGTTGGCAGCAGCCACTCAATGTTAGTGGTGGCTGTTTAACAGTCTGATGGCCTTGAGATAGAAGCTGTTTTTCAGTCTCTCGGTCCCAGCTTTGATGCACCTGTACTGACCTCACCTTCTGGATGATAGCGGGGTGAACAGGCAGTGGCTCAGGTGGTTGTTGTCCTTGATGATCTTTATGGCCTTCATGTAACATCGGGTGGAGTAGGTGTCCTGGAGGGCAGGTAGTTTGCCCCCGGTGATGCGTTGTGCAGACCTCACTACCCTCTGGAGAGCCTTACGGTTGTGGGCGGAGCAGTTGCCGTACCAGGCGGTGATACAGCCCGCCAGGATGCTCTCGATTGTGCATCTGTAGAAGTTTGTGAGTGCTTTTGGTGACAAGCCAAATTTCTTCAGCCTCCTGAGGTTGAAGAGGCGCTGCTGCGTGTGTGGGTGGACCAATTCAGTTTGTCTGTGATGTGTATGCCGAGGAACTTAAAACTTGCTACCCTCTCCACTACTGTTCCATCGATGTGGATAGGGGGGTGTTCCCTCTGCTGTTTCCTGAAGTCCACAATCATCTCCTTAGTTTTGTTGACGTTGAGTGTGAGGTTATTTTCCTGACACCACACTCCGAGGGCCCTCACCTCCTCCCTGTAGGCCGTCTCGTCGTTGTTGGTAATCAAGCCTACCACTGTTGTGTCGTCCGCAAACTTGATGTTTGAGTTGGAGGCGTGCGTGGCCACGCACCCAGTTGCAGTACCAGTTGCACAGGGCGGGTTCGAGACCCAGGGTCTCGAGCTTGATGACGAGCTTGGAGGGTACTATGGTGTTAAATGCCGAGCTGTAGTCGATGAACAGCATTCTCACATAGGTATTCCTCTTGTCCAGATGAGTTAGGGCAGTGTGCAGTGTGGTTGAGATTGCATCGTCTGTGGACCTATTTGGGCAGTAAGCAAATTGGAGTGGGTCTAGGGTGTCAGGTAGGGTGGAGGTGATATGGTCCTTGACTAGTCTCTCAAAGCACTTCATGATGACGGAAGTGAGTGCTACGGGGCGGTAGTCGTTTAGCTCAGTTACCTTAGCTTTCTTGGGAACAGGTACAATGGTGGCCCTCTTGAAGCATGTGGGAACAGCAGACTGGGATAGGGATTGATTGAATATGTCCGTAAACACACCAGCCAGCTGGTCTGCGCATGCTCTGAGGGCGCGGCTGGGGATGCCGTCTGGGCCTGCAGCCTTGCGAGGGTTAACACGTTTAAATGTTTTACTCACCTCGGCTGCAGTGAAGGAGAGGCCGCATGTTTTGGTTGCAGGCCGTGTCAGTGGCACTGTATTGTCCTCAAAGTGGGCAAAAAAGTTATTTAGTCTGCCTGGGAGCAAGACATCCTGGTCCGTGACGGGGCTGGTTTTCTTTTTGTAATCCGTGATTGACTGTAGACCCTGCCACATACCTCGTGTCTGAGCCGTTGAATTGAGATTCTACTTTGTCTCTATACTGACGCTTAGCTTGTTTGATTGCATTGCGGAGGGAATAGCTACACTGTTTGTATTCAGTCATGTTTCTGGTCACCTTGCCCTGATTAAAAGCAGTGGTTCGCGCTTTCAGTTTCACACGAATGCTGCCATCAATCCACGGTTTCTGGTTTGGGAATGTTTTAAATCGTTGCTATGGGAACGACATCTTCAACGCACGTTCTAATGAACGCGCACACCGAATCAGCGTATTCTTCAATGTTGTCTGACGCAATACGAAACAATCCCAGTCCACGTGATGGAAGCAGTCTTGGAGTGTGGAATCAGATTGTTGAACAGACCTCAGCGTCGGAGCTTCTTGTTTTAGTTTCTGTCTGTAGGCAGGGATCGACTAAATGGAGTCGTGGTCAGCTTTTCCGAAAGGAGGGTGGGGCAGGGCCTTATATGCGTCGCGGAAGTTAGAATAGCAATGATCCCAGGTTTTGTCTCTCCAGTAAGCCATGTTTCCGTGAAGCAAAGAACGTTACAGTCTCTGATGTCCCTCTGGAATGCTACCCTTGCTCGGGTTTCATCAACCTTGTTGTCAAGAGACTGGACATTGGCGAGAAGTATACTGGGGAGTGGTGCACGATGTGCCCGTCTCCGGAGTCTGACCAGAAGACCGCTTTGTTTCCCTCTTTTACGAAGTTGTTTTTTTGGGTTGCCGGCTGAGATCCATTCCGTTGTCCTGGGTGAAAGGCAGAACACAGGATCCGCTTCGCGAAAGTCATATTCTTGGTCGTACTGATGGTGAGTTGACGCTGCTCTTATATTCAGTAGTTCTTCTCGACTGTATGTAATGAAACCTAAGATGACCTGGGGTACTAATGTAAGAAATAACACGTAAAAAAACAAAAAACTGCATAGGTTCCTAGGAACGCAAAGCAGGGCGGCCATCTCTGTCGGCGCCGGAAGATCAGATAAAATGTCAAATTTATGCAGAAATCCAGGTAATTACAAAGGGTTCACATACTTTCTCTTGCCACTGTACATTTGACTGATTGATTGATATAGAAATGGAGTAAGTGCTGGAACCACAGGCATGGGCTGCTCCTCATGATATCCATTAGCAGGGTTGCCTATGGAGACTGCATACCAGTACTTTATTAAATACCAGATATCATACATTCTTAAGGCTGTGGTGAGGGGGATGTCTCTCCCATAACTCTGTTTTCACATCCAACCCTCTCTGGCAAAGCCTCATGGGGTTCCTTAAAAATGATCCATGAGGCCTATAATCTGTACTCTACTGACCTTGACATTTAGCTCAGTAAAACTGCTACAAGTGTAGACTTTTCTGTACCAAACTGAGGATAAAATAACTACGCTCTCACTTTAACGGAGCACAGTAAATAAGAACAGAGGAGGAAAAATAGGGCTGCATTCAAAAGTCGATTGAAGGTGCACAGCAGCATCTGAAACGTGTTGACTACATGCCAGCCCTTTCCCAGAAAGAGAGCGTGGTGAGATTTAGGATTGCACGTTTTCTAGAATCAGCAATTCAGTTCTGAAACACTAGGGATGACCTCGGGCTGCAGCACACATCTCCAACATCCAGATCAATGACACTCACTCTTGGCTTCTCCAATCACAACGCAGGGAGACTGCCCTACCTTTTCACTTCCACTCTATAATTCCTCTCTTACCCTGAGCAAACACACCAAAAAATAGCCCTCATCTTCATCTGAGATTGGCTTAAACTTAGATCAGATTAAACTCAATAGCTATATATTTATATTTTGACCCTGAAGAATACAATAATTGTTTAATCAGTCATTCAGAATGTGTAAGCCTTGCTTTGTCAGTGGGCACAAAGCATCTACCTCTGCACATTGACTCAGTACCCCCTGTACCCCCTCTAGACTTGCTGTATTCGACACACGTGACAAATACAGTTTGATTTGATTTTAGAGAGCTATTTGTAGACACTAGTGTATTTCCCCTTAACCTCTCTAGGCTAGGGGGAGGTATTTTCACATCCGGATGAAAAGCGTGCCCAAAGTAAACTGCCTACTACTCAGGCCCAGAAGCTAGGATATTATTAGTATATTTGGATAGAAAACACTCTGAAGTTCCTAAAACTGTTTGAATGATGTCTGCCTACCCTGAGGACAAACAGGCACCAGAAGCAGATTTCAAGGCAGTCTTTAGAAATCTTTAGGGTTGATGTTTTTCCTTTGTGTAATGAAGTAGGGCTGTTCAGAACGAGGGTCGAGTGTAGTGTACTGTTTGTTAGGGGGTGCGCGACCTGAAAGCTCGCTCCACTTGGTTTTTATCTATTGAACGCAGTTTATCCCCTCTTAAATTTGATTGATTATTTACGTTAAAAAAATACCTAAAGTTGTATTAGGAAAGTTGTTTGAAATGTTTGGACAAAGATTACAGGTAACTTAGATATTTTGTAGTCATGTTGCGAGAGTTCGAACAGGTGTATTTCTGGATCAAATGCGCCAAATAAATGGACATTTTGGATATATACGGAATTAATTGAACAAAAGGACCATTTGTGATGTTTATGGGACATATTGGAGTGCCAACAGAAGAAGCTCGTCAAAGGTAAGGCATGAATTATATAATTATTTCTGAGTTTTGTGTCGCGCCTTGCGGGATGAAATATGATTGTCTGTGTTTGTTTGATGGGGTGCTGTCCTCATAATAGCATGGGTTTGCTTTCGCCGTAAAGCCTTTTTGAAATCTGACACGGTGGCTGGATTAACAAGAAATACAGCTTTAATTTGGTGTATTGCACTTCTGATTGTATGAAAGTTAAATATTTCTAATAATTTAATTTGGTGCTCTGCCATTTCACCGGATGTTTTCAAATCGAACCCGTTAATGGGATTTGATCCCTAAGAAGTCCCCTTAACACCTGATCGGACCAGGAAAAGAGCACTGTGCTATTATATTGAATACTACTAAACATCCATTTCCTCTCCATAGTTTCTGTGTCCACCATGACAAGATAAAGCCCTAGGCATTTCCAACTACGTATGTTGACTAAATGCTGTGGATTGCTCCGATTGCAATCCACAGCATATACAGGGAGAGATTGGAAGAGGGCATTCCGTACATTCTATTATCTGTGGGGTTGAATACCCCCCAGCGACTAGAGTCTGACTCTTCAGTGTGGTCTCACTAATCGCGTCACACAGTGATACAAAGTTACACCACTGCCCAGAGCTTGGAGGTTAAGACGACAAGGCGTGGGGACTGGAGAAGTGAGCAGGACCAATGCACTAGGGAGCGATTGGCTTCATGGCAGCTGCATCCCTCACTTAAATGGTGTCGTCTCACCCTGAAGTACATCAATTTAGGTCATTACACTTCCCTGCTCCGATGGTGTCACCGTTGGGGAACAGAGGAGACGAGGGGAGGGTTGATGGATTCAAAACGCATGGGGAGCGGTGTCTGGTGGGGAGGAGGCTGCAATAACATGCTGGTGGATGAGGCATGTTCAGAGCGAGCTGACTGGAACACACCACAGGGAGAAGGTGATTAAGTGGAAGAGGACCACGGATTTAGTTAGAACAGAGAACGTTTTTTTTCACCATGCAGTCCCCTTTCAGTGCTCCTGACACATCCCCATAGCTCCAGTGTCCTGGAAGCCTGAGATAGAAAGGAAAGGAAAAACTCTGCCGTGAGCTTTAAATCCTAAACAACCCATGTGTTATTAAAAAAAACATGAAGTTGGCGGCAAAATGCATAGAAGCCATTTAACAGAATGGAGGAAAATAAGTCTTTATCCCGTGATACATGGTCTACTTTGATTCAATGAACATTCCAATTTTTCTAAGTCAAGAGATTAGAATTTCAATGAATGTGAACAACGTTCTCACAACAACACAATCAGTTGGCATTACAGAAATATGAGAACACCAGACAAATAACACAACTGCTCTTTTAATTCCCGAAAGAACTATCACAAATGAAAAACATAAAATGGGAAAGGAAACAGGCGATTGTCCAGTTCAGACAGCTCAAGCCACCAATTTGAGCATATGTGACTAAAGCAGGATTACCAGATAAAATATCCTTACATAACTACCATATGCACACATCATTCTATAAAAAGAATACCAGACCTACTACATAGCAGTTCCAAAACAAAATAAAAGGCCTTTAGAGAATAGAAGCCTGGCATGAGGTTTGGCATGGAGAATAGAGGGAGCATGAGAGGAGGGGGAATGGAGAGGGAGAGAAAGAGTGGGGGGGTAAACAAAACAGTCACCTTTAGTGTTTAATTTGGCTTGGTGCTGAGGGAGACAGGTGAGGCAGGGGTGGTTCAATGTGGCCCCCTCCATTGTAAATTATCAGCATGCCGAGAATTCCTAAACACAACAAGCCATTATGAAAAGGGTACAGGCGACTCAGCCATTCAGATAATTGAGTTGAATCGCAGCTGAAGAAAAAGTGTCGGTGGGGTCTCGTTTGAGCAGCGCCGTGGGGGTGTGGGAGGGGGGTTGAAGGAAACATTTCCACTCTCCCTCCCTCTTCCCCAGCATAACCAACGAAGTTGTTCAACATCTTATGTTGCTGCTTTTTTTAAATTTATTTTTTTAGAAAATAAATATTTAAAAAAATATATATATATATATATTTATTTATTTATTTTCTTCTAATATACGGAACCAACCTCCCACGTGTCAGAATTTGTCTCTGTTCGTACAGTAAAATATTAATGTTGTGAAGACTGCCTTAATGCTCAGGGAGCAGAGATGGAACCCAAAGAGCTACTATAGTATGATAGGCCATGTGTGTACGGAACAAGGCTTCAGGGTCAAGCATCTTAATCAGCAGCAACATCTCACTCAGAAGACCATTCTTCCATTCTCGCTTCCCTTCATCTGGTCTCAATGGGTAGCCTAGCTTTTCATCACCAGGCTTCAACCACTGTCCAACTTGGAAGCACTGCTGTGCTCTCATTAACAAGAGACACAGCTGGACCAGTTCTGATAGCCAGGCAGCAAAGCAACCCCCTCTTCTGGAACACATTCCAGTCAAATTTAGAGACGGCTGGTGGGGACGACATGCTGTCATACTGAACCAGGTGCTGCAGCACATACCTGCAGAAGAACTAGGCTGCTTGCAACACAATCCATCAATCAGGGCAAACAAGGGAGAACAGGGATGACATGCAAAGGCTGGCCGGCTGGGGAGAAGTAGAGGGCACAGCAGAGCAACGTTCATCCACACAGACAGACCATCTGCCAGCCCGCTGTCTGTCGAGGGGGCATGGATCGAAAGAACGCCACAGAGGAATGCTGTCCTGCCGATGCTCAGAATAACCTGCTTAAAGTGTTGGGTTTTGTGTCGTTCGCCTCCCCACTGATTCCTCAAAAAAACTTGCCAAGTGTCTTTGGGTCCAGTGTGAGATGCTAATGTCTTGTAGAGACCATATTAACAGCCTCCTCTGTAATTATGTGTCAAGGCTACGTGGCTGTGATTTAGGCCTACTACTTCCACTGACAAGGCTCCATCCACTATAAAGCTGGGCCATGAGAAGTCAGCTCTGCATGCCTACTTCCCATGACATCCTGATGAACTATGGGCAGATTGAGTGTGTAAGATAGTTTAATGATTCTGTATGGACACATGGATATAGCAACACTGTTGGTTACCACGCCACGCCCCCCCCATCCCCCCAACCCAACCCACTATAACTTAAACGTTTATGTAGCCTGCCTGAGCGGAGGCCCATTTTCAGGGGTAAAACCAAAGGCAAGTAAAACTCACACTTGAGCACTGACTGTCTACCTCAGCTCTATCAACCCTTTCTGCATGCAAATGACAACCTTCTGACTGGCCTGTCACTATGAACTATCACAGTGGCCTCTGCAGTTTAGTGCCACCTGGGTCCCATCAGTTTAGTGGCTGTCCTCTGCATCTTTTCTACTGCGTGAGCTTTTGTGTTTTAAAGTCCCCTCTGAGGGTTATAAAAGCTCTGAGTTGGCGGTTTGGAACGAGGCCCCTGAGAGCCAAAGGTACTGAATCAGGGACAGGTACTGAGTCAGGGACAGAGGCTAGGCGCCCAGGCTACAGCCAGACACACTGTAGACGTCACGTGCCCTGCTCTGACCTCGTCTGGACCGGGGGTCCTTTTTCTGTCTGAGGTCAGACAGAGCAGATGCAAGTGAGGTGTTTTTCAAATGAGGGTCCACAGTACTATATTAATTCATTTAGTTCAACATAACATAGGGCAGCATTTCCCAAATTCCATTCTAGGGACCCAAAAGGTCTTTGGCCTAGCACTATAGAACTGATTCAAATAATCAACTCATCAAGCTTTGAATATTTCTAAAATCAACTGTAGTGCTAAGACAAAAAACTGAAAGTTCACCCCTTGGGGTCCTCAGGACCGACTTTGGGAAACTCTGGCATTGGGGATGTTCCTATGAGACGCAGGGTTCTAAAAACGTAAGGAAAAAAATAAGTCCTTCTGACATTTCCTCCTAAAACAAAAATAGGAAAATAAACACAGAACAAATTGAAAGCAGGTTAAAAGACCAAAACAAAGCTACATTGTAAATCTATGCACAGTGCCCTGGGCCTACCCGTCAGTGCCAGTGACCGTAAAGCAAACAATCAATTTTCTCAAAGGCCCATTTCATTAGAATTCAAAGACGTGTGCACTAGAAAACAAGCCAACAGTCAAGTCAACTAATCACAATGGGGAGCATCTGTTGGTCATTACAGTAGCTGAGTGTTGGCTGTGCCTCTACCAAGATACTGGTTCAAAGGACCTGATGAGCATTGTTTGACAGCGCCTGCACTGATCTGTCTCGTATCTCGCAAAGGGTCATTGTATAGATCAAAAGAAGTCCGGCTACAGCGGCTGTCTAACATTAAAAACATTACCTAGGTTTGTCCTAGGTTTGTCCATAAATTTGTCCAACATTAGTCTGCTAGCTGGGCCGGTCACTGAAAAGATAATGCTAACGAACCAGCTACTTACTTAGTGCTGCACACACAATGGGTGTGTTAGTGAATTTGTTCTGTGCATTCATAAATTCAGAGAGTGTAGTCAGATTGTTCGTTTGTAAATTCAGAGTGTTTTGCTCTCGGAGTGTACACTGGACACTCCGGCCGCAGAGTAGGGTTGATCCGAGCGTTCTGACCTCACAACGGCAGTCAAGCACCCAAGCTAACTGGCTAATGTTGGTGACAACAATTTAACTATGCTTTTTTGCAGATATTTACTAACAGCGGCCATATTCAACAGGTGTGGGGCGTTCGTAAATTCATCAGTTATTCTGCGTTCTGGCACGCTCAGATGAGAGTGCTCTGAAATCGGAGTAGATAGCCAGAGTGAATTTACAAAGTAGAGCTAACTAGCTACAGTAAAACTTCTAATAATAGCCAGAGCTTTTAAATGGCTTAAAAGGCGCTTATTTGTGCCAGGCTTCTATTTGAGCCAGACGTCTATTTCCTTAATGCACACAGCTTTTGCTCATTTGCATAGTTAGTTAATTGTTTAATCCCAGCATTTTCATTTCCTGCACTAATGTGTTACCCTTTACACACAGTGTCACATTTATTTTATCTTAGTATGCCAGTTCTGTACTCGAGGTTGGCAACTGTGTTTTGTACTTGCCAGTTAGCTAGCAGGTCTCCGCTATTAGCAGCCAATGGCTAGCAGTTTCTTATTGCCGATAAAAACTGATAGCCATAACTATTTCGAGACATTACTGAATTAAACATTAAACCCGGTAAACAATGTATGGCAACCTCAAACAATTTAGACGGCATTTTTTTCAAACATTTATATTTTTATTGAACAAGGCAAGTCAGTCATGAACAAATTCTTATTTACAATGACAGCCTACTGGGGAACAGTGGGTGTTAACTGCCTTGTTCAGGGGCAGAACGACAGATTTTTACCTTGTCAGCTCAGGGGTTTAACAGTATGTCAGAAAACTACACTGAAAAAAATATTAACTCAACATGTAAAGTGTTGGTCCCATGTTTCATGAGCTGAAATAAAAGATAGCATACATTTTCCAAGAACAAAACAATCTTATTTCTCTCAAATGTTATGCACAAATTTGTCCACATCCCTGATAGTGCCAATCTATAATTTCCTAAAATAATCCATCCACCTGACAGGTGTAGCATATCAAGAAGCTGATTAAACAGCATGATCATTACACAGGTGCACCTTGTGCTAGGGACAACAGATGTCTCAAATTGAGGGAGTTTGCAATTGGCATGCTGACTGCAGGAATGTCCACCAGAGCAGTTGCCAGATAAAATAAATTACCACAAGTAACCATGCCAGCCCAGGACCTGACTTCTTCACCTGCGGTATCATCTGAGACCAGCCACCCGAACAGCTGATGACACCGCGGGTTTGCACAAACAAAGGATTTTTGCACAAACAAACTGTCTCAGGGAAGCTCATCTGCCTGCTCTTCATCCAAACCAGGGTCTTGACCTGACTGCTGTTCAGCGTTGTAACTGACTTCAGTGGGCAAAGGCTCACCAAAGTTGGCCACAAGCACATCGGAGAAGTGTGCTCTTCAAAGATTAATCCCGGTGTCAACAGTACCGGGGAGAGAGCAGACAGCGTGTATTTTGCTGATGTCAACGTTGTGATCAGAGTGCCCCATGGTGGAGGTGGGGTTATGGTATGGTCAAGTATAAGCTACGGACAACAAACACAATTGCATTTCATCTATGGCAATTTGAATGCACAGAGATACCATAACGAAATCCTGAGGACCAATCTGGTACCATTTATCCGCTGACATCACCTCATGCCTTTCGCACACAATGTATATAGACTCTTTTTTTCCTACTGTGTTATTGACTTGTTAATTGTTTACGCCATGTGTAACTCTGTGTTGTCTGTTCACACTGCTATGCTTTATCTTGGCCAGGTCGCAGTTGCAAATGAGAACTTGTTCTCAACTAGCCTACCTGGTTAAATAAAGGTGAAGAAAAAAAAAATGTTTCAGCATGATAATGCACGGCCCCATGTTGCAAGGACTGAACACAATTCCTGGAAGTTGAAAATGTCCCAGTTCTTCCTTGCCCTGCATACTTACTAGACATGTCACCCATTGTGCATTTTTGGGATGCTCTGGATCGATATGTACGACAGCGTGTTTCAGTTCCTGCCAATATCCAGCAACTTTGCACAGCCATTGAAAAGGAGTGGGACAACATTCCACTGGTCACAGTCAACAGCCTGATCAACTCTATGCAAAGAAGATGTGTCATGCTGCATGAGGCAAATGGTGGTCACACTAGATACGGACTGCTTTTCTGATACCTTAAAAAAAAAATGACGGGTGTGTATCTATGACCAACAGATGCATGTCTGCATTCCCAGTTATGTGAAATCCATAGATTAGGACCTAATGAATTTATTTCAAATGACTGATTTGATTATATGAACTGTAAAAAAATTACAGTTCCTCATTTTGAAATAGTCAATCCATTTGCACTGGAAACCCAAAAATTAAAATCTTTGAAATTGTTGCATGTTGCGTTTATATACAGTTGAAGTCGGAAGTTTACACACCTTAGCCAAATACATTTACACTCTGTTTTTTACAATTCCTGACAAATCCTAGTAAAAATTCCCTGTTTTAGGTCAGTTAGAATCCCTACTTTACTTTAAGAATGTGAAATGCAAGAATAATAGTAGACAGAATTATTTATTTCAGCTATTATTTCTTTCATCACATCAGTGGGTCAGAAGTTTACATCAGAGGTTAACCGATTTTTCAACGCCGATTCCGATTATTGGAGGACCAAAAAAGCCGCTACCGATTAATCGGCCGATTTTTATTTGATTTATTTGGAATAATGACAATTACATCAATACTGAATGAACACTTATTTTAACTTAATATAATACATCACTAACATCAATTTAGCCTCAAATAAATAATGAAACATGTTCAATTTGGTTTAAATAATGCAAAAACAAAGTGTTGGAGAAGAAAGTAAATGTGCAATATGTGCCATGTAAGAAAGCTAACATTTATGTTCCTCGCTCAGAACATATGAAAGCTGGTGGTTCCTTTTAACATGAGTCTTCAATATTCCCAGGTAAGAAGTTTTAGGTTGTAGTTATTATAGGAATTATAGGACTATTTCCCTCTATACCATTTGTATTTCATTAACCTTTGACTATTGGATGTTCTTATAGGCACTTTAGTATTGCCAGTGTAACAGTATAGCTTCCGTCCCTCTCCTCGCTCCTCCCTGGGCTCGAACCAGTAACACATCGACAACAGCCACACTCGAAGCAGTGTTACCCATGCAGAATAAGGGGAATAACGAGTGATGTTTAAAACATTATTAGCGCGCACTCCGCTAACTAGCTAGCCATTTCACTTCGGTTATCCCAGCCTCATCTCGGGAGTTGATAGGCTTGAAGTCATAAACAGCGCAATGCTTGACGCACAACGAAGAGCTGGTGGCAAAACGCACAAAGTGCTGTTTGAATGAATTCTTACGAGCCGGCTCCTGCCTACCACCGCTCCGTCAGATACTTGTATGCTCAGTGAGATTATATGCAACGCAGGACACGCTAGATAAACTAGTAATATCATCAACCATGTGTAGTTAACTAGTGATTATGATTGATTGTTTTTGATAAGATAAGTTTAATGCTAGTTATCAACTTACCTTGGCTTACTGCATTCGCGTAACAAGCAGTCTCTTGTGGAGTGCAACGAGAGGCAGGTGGTTATAGCGTTGGACAAGTGAACTGTAAGGTTGCAAGAATAGATCCCCGAGCTGACACTGAAAATCTGTCGTTCTTGGGATCACGCAGCCGTCGCACCATAGTATGGTCATCTCTAGGAGACAGAACGCGTCTCCTTCCTGAGCGGTATGACGGCTGCGTGGTCCCATGGTGTTTATACTTCCGTACCATTGTACAGATGAACGTGGTACCTTCAGGCATATGGAAATTTCTCCCAAGGATGAACCAGACTTGTGGAGGTCTTTTTTCTGAGGTCTTGGTTGATTTCTTTTGATTTTCCCATGATGTCAAGCAAAGAGGCACGGAGTTTGAAGGTTGGCCTTGAAATACATCCACAGGTGCACCTCCAATTGACTCAAATGATGTCAATTAGCCTAAAGCCATGACATCATTCTGAAATTTTCCAAGCAGTTTAAAAGGCACAGTAAACTTCTGACCCACTGGAATTGTGATACAATTGTGAAATTTTCTGTCTGTCAACAATTGTTGGGAAAATTACTTGTGTCAGGCACAAGTCGATGTCCTAACCGACTTGACAAAACTATAGTTTGTTAACAAGAAATTTGTGGAGGTGTTGAAAAACAAGTTTTAATGACTACAACCTAATTGTATGTAAACTTCCAACTTCAACTGTATTTTTGTTCAGTGTGGCTAGCTAACATTACAACAGTAGGCTAAGCAGATGATCAAGTTGAAGTCATTGCACTGGAGACTGACGTCCTAGCACATCATTTATGCAAGGGAAAGCCACCGCTTAGTTTTTATTTTCTCACAACGGCAAACTATTAAATCACTGTCACATTTGTAATAATTTTTCTAGTTATTCTGCCTATTTCATGGAGATTCATACGAGAACGCAGTGATTATGTTTTCATTGTTGAATGGTAGATACTCGGGAGTATTCAAATACTTAATATATAAAACTTTCACATCCTACAAGACAGATCGGTTGAGGGACGAGCGTTGCGTAGGAGTAACGCCATCTGACGTAAGACTATGTCTCATGAGGTCTTAAATATGCATAATTTGACAAAAGGTCTGTCTGCCCTGACTGGCTAATCATTCTCCAGGTTGAAGCAGCCTTGCAGAATCAGGCGGTGTTGTGAGTTAGTCCCAGCACAGTAAATGGCTCTAGGAGATGCCTTTCTCACATATTAATTAATAAATTCTGCCAAACACTTTCAATTATTCATGAAGGTTCATAATTCATTCTCCCCCACTTCTTCCCTAACGTACAGAAGGTGAAGAAAATGTAAACTTGTTGAAATACACAAAATGCCTATGAGCCAAATGCCATTTCTTTCAGTAATGCAGTACACATGAATAGTCAAAGATCTTACATGTGGTGTAGTACAAAAAGTACTATAACTTCGTATTTGTTCACAATGGACATCTCTTTGAGAACTAATAAACTCAAAGCAAATCCATATTGAGCAGCTAGACAGATCAAGTACCGTGGGCTATTTTGTGTTTAAATTAGCCAGATCAAGCCCCCAAGGTTAGAATGCCTGCTGAACAGGCTGCTACTAGCATACCACTGGCACACAACCCAAACGGCAAGTGACAGGTACAGGCACTTCCACCTCTCACTTAAGCACAGGGTGCTTTGTCTTATTAGGGGAGGGAGGCCGAGTGTTCACTCTTTGCCCCTTGTTTCAGCTCCTCCAGGAGACCTGCCACCTCCGCCATCCAAATCAGTCCACCTCCCACCCAGGATGACAGTAAGCCTTGCCCGAGAGAATGTGGCAGGAGGGAACCTCTCCCCTGTTTCTGGAGCGTGAGGGAGCTTGATGCTTTCTTTGTCCATTAAAATAAACATCAAATTGATCAGTAATACAGTGCAGACATTGTTGATGTTGTATATGACTAATGTAGCTGGAAAAAGCTGATTGTTAATGGAATATCTACATAGGCGTACAGAGGCCCATTATCAAACACCATCACTCCTGTGTTCCAATGGCACGTTGTGTTAGCTAATCCAACTTCATAATTTTAAAAGTCTAATTGATCATTAGAAAACCCTTTTGCAATTATGTTAGCACAGCTGAAAACTGTTGTTCTGATTTAAAGAAGCAATTAAACTGACCTTCTATAGACTAGTTGAGTGTCTGGAGCATCAGCATTTGTGGGTTCGATTACAGGCTCAAAATGTTTCTTCTGAAACTCATCAGTCTATTCTAGTTCCGAGAAATGAAGGCTACTCCACGTGAGAAATTGTCAAGAAACTGAAGATCTCATGCAATGATGTGTACTACTTCCTTCACAGAACAGTACAAACTGGCTCTAACCAGAATATAAAGACTGTGAGGCCCTGGTGCACAACTGAGCAAGAGGACAAGTACATTAGTGTCTCTAGTTTGAGAAACAGATGCCTCACAAGTCCTCAATTGGCAGCTTCATTAAATAGTACCCGCAAAACACCAGTCTCAACGTCAACAGTGATGCTGGCTTTCTAGGCAGAGTTGCAAAGTAAAAGCCATATCGTAGACTGGCCAATAAAAAGAAAAGATTAAGATGGGCAAAATAACACAGACACTGGACAGAGGAACTCTGCCTAGAAGGCCAGCATCCCGGAGTCGCCTCTTCACTGTTGAGACTGGTGTTATGCGGGTACTATTTAATGAATCTGCCAGTTGAGGACTTGTGAGAAGTCTGTTTCTCAAACTAGATACTAATGTACTTGTCCTCTTCCTCAGTTGTGCACCGGGGCCTCCCACTCTTTCTATTCTGGTTAGAGCCAGTTTACGCTGTTCTGTGAAGGGAGCAGTACAGTGTTGTACAAGATCCTTATATATATATTTTAACCATTAACAATCTCTACTCTGTATTTCTGATCAAATTGATGTTATTGTAATGTACAAAAAAAAATGCTTGTCATTCAAAACAAGGACATTTCTAGGCGACCCCAAACTTTTGAATGGTAGTGTACAGTCCCTGAACAGGACGCTCGTCAGGATAAAAGACAAGTTCTTACCCTTTTCCAAACAGTGGGGGGGGTTCTCTTCCTTAAAACAAAATCTCTAGCCACAGTGCGGTGGTACTCTCTCTTCTGAAAGGGCATCAGATATGAACAGGCTTCAGGTCAGGGGACCCTGGTGTATTTGGTGATATAGACTAATGTTCCGCACGGACACACCAGGCAGGCACGCCTAGAAAAACACAGAAGAAGACGACATTTATTAAATGAGATGTATGCATGACACACAAAAAAAGAGGTCCTCTGTAGCTCAGTTGGTAGACTGAAACTTGCAATTCCAGAATAGTGTGTTCTATTTTCAGGAAGACCCATACGTAAAAACTGTATGCAGACATGACTGTACGTTGCTTTGGATAAAAATCTGCTAAGTGGCATATTATATTAGAAGAGTCTGGAACATACAGAGCAACATTGGTTTAAGAGTAAAGCTCCATTGTAGATCATTATGAAACAGGGGGGGGGGGGTTAGCCTACACACCCCCAGTCATGCTAATAGCTTGTATCAGATTGAACAATGTCACTTTTATGAAAAATACTTATGAAGATGTCAAATTTACATTCAAAACGATTGAATTTCACATGATTGTACTGTGATATTTTAACGTGATTGACAATATTCACACTGTACAGCCAACTGCGAATCAACATTACAGCAACAAGACTTAATTATGTAAACCCACTGGGGTTTAAGATAAAGGAAAGGGTACCACTTTAAAAAGAGCACTTACCAGATTACAATTGGGTCAACTCACTACTAAGCCCATCTCCTGTGGAATGTGCATACTAGTGCAGTATTGAGAATGAAAGCGTGATCGGGAATATAAAAAGATACGTCAACTCCCTTATTCATCATCTTGATAAATACACATTACCTGACCGAGTACTATTCAAAACTCCAACCAGTTGTGTGCTGGCCAGCTCACTGTTGGCAGAGCTAGTGTGCCAATACTGAGGAACATACAGCTACTTCCCAGAGGGAGGGAGGGATTGATCCACACAGACACACCTTTCCTAAACTACATGCTTCCTTTGTGGTAATAGTGAGCCCCCGTCTTTTCGTATGTGCTATATGATTAAGGTTCTCATAGAACTAAGTAGTCCTCTCTAGGAATCCTCTAAAGAACTAAGTAGTTTGATGTGTCTGACCATTGTTTGAATCTGCTCCCCATATTTCCCATTCAGAGAGAACAAATCCTCAGTCTAGTCTATCTGGAAAGGAAATGCTCAACATTTTCAAAGAGGGATTTTTTTTTCTCCCTGGGTTGTCGTGGGAAGAATGTGGAGGAGTAACCATTGGAGGAGGAACCATTCTCATTTCTGTACTGTTAACTGGTCAATCCTTCTGGCAGTGGTTTGTGTTCAAGGCCAGTGGTGTTTTGGATTGCTGTTTATTTGCAAACATCATTTTGAAAAATCTGATGGCTGTAAGCGGCAGCCTATATTTGTAGGGATAGAGAGAATTTGGGATAGTAGTCCTATATTTTTTGGGGGGCCCAGAATGTATACTCCTCATATCCTGAAACCAAGGCCAAAACAATCATACTATTTCACTGACTGTTGACAGATTATGTCAGAGCTCACAGCTGATGCTAATGGTTTTGTTATTGTTGGCAGTTTGAGCCTGTCCCCTTCTCTCACCTACAAAGGGTTACGATACTCTAAAAATGACAGATGCCAACCCCAAATAATGGGGTTCTAGCCCTGAACAGCCGAAATAACCCTCCCAATTCCAAAAGCTACCCGTATCCCCCTCTCTCTCCCACAATGGAATAAGTATATTATATATATATATATATTTTTTTTTTTTATCTTCTGTGCCCACTGTCCGGGCTGACATGTGATGTGCAACATAAAGTTGTCACCATGAGGAGGCATGCTGGCTAGTTGTCAGCAGGTCAGGCAAAGAAGATCTTGTGGTCTCAGGAAACTGCCAGCAAGTGACTTGATATGGACATGGGGAGACTCAATTGAATTTCCTTGATTCCTCAAGTTTCTCTCTTCACCTTCCCAAAACCCATTGGATGAGAAGAAAGGAGGTCCCTCCCCTCTGACCTTCTCATTCAATAGAAAAACTTGAGGAATCAAGGAAATGAAAATGAGATTCTCCCATAGCCATGCTGACCCCTGACAGACCTTCTCCCTGAGACAACAGTGCTCATTGGCAAAATCTCTTCTGTTATTCCAACCAGGACTGGGGTTGTGAAGTGATGGATGTTATCAATGTGGCTTTATAAATATATATAAAATCAAAGAAAGCGAGAGAGTCATATTGACAGACACGGCAGGATAATACAACCCGCATGACAATTCCAGACATGAAAAGCCTATACAATATGCATGCATAGAAATGCAATCACATTTGTGGAAGGAATGAAGGTAGAAGGAATCATAATTCAATGGGCTACTCATTTAATTTTCTTCCCTCGCTTTTTCTCACACACACACACACACACACACTTGCAAAAGAGATCATCCTAAACCAGATTAAATAAATGCATTTAAGAGCGGCAGAAATTGGAGAAAGAATTTCACTGCTCTGTGGAACTGCCAAGGAGCATATTGCCCAGAGAATCCATCCATGCTAATGTACTTAGCCATCTATGTGGTGCTCAGTGAGGCAGCACGTGACTTGCAACAAAATTATTTTATATTCTGTTTATATGTAGAGATGGTGTAAATTCCTCTATATTAAGTCTGTACATTTAGCCTATTGCTAGCATCACCACTTCACCGAGTCAAATCCGGGTATGTGAAAATGTACTTCGCAAATAAAGCTTATTCTGATAGAGCCACCCAAAGGTTTGGTCTCAGGATCAGCCCCAACACTTAACTGGCTGCTCCTCAAACATGCTCTGAACTCATCTCACATGCCAGTCCTCAATGCACACAAAGGTCATTTTCACACAGTTCTGAGCTAAAGCTCGAATTAGGGTTTGATTATTTGTTTCTCCATTTGGTCCGGTTCGTTTTACATTCCATACATACAGAGTAAAACTGAATTGGCTTCCTATTTCGCACCCTTCACTCATGCTGTCAAACACCCTTGTAAAACTGACCTTCCTACCAATGCAGTATTGAGTAGCTTGGATGAATAAGGTGCCCAGAGTAAACTGCTTGCTACTCGGCCATAAAAGCTAGAATATGCATATAATTAGTATATTTGGATAGAAAAAACTGAAGTTCCTAAAACTGTTTGAATGATATCTGAGTATAACAGAACTCATATGGCAGGTGAAAACCTGAGAAAAATCCAACCAGGAAGTGGGAAATCTGAGGTTTGTAGTTTTTCAACTCATTGCCATTCCAATATAGTGTCTGTGGGGTCATTTTGCACTTCCTAAGGCTTCCACTAGATGTCAGTCTTTAGAACCTTGTTTGATGCGTCTACTGTGAAGGGGGGCCGAATGAGAGGGGATTGAGCCAGGTGTCTGGCAGATTGCCATGAACTCATGATGCGCGGCCATGTGAAAGTTAGCTTGCGTTCCATTGCTTTTCTACAGACAAAAGAATTCTCAGGTTGGATCATTATTGAAGATTTATGATAAAAACATCCTAAAGGTTGATTCTATACTTCGTTTGACATGTTTCTACGACCTGTAATATAACGTTTTGGACTTTTCATCCGACCTTTCGGCTAGACTTGCATGCGCGTTTGGATTTGGTTACCAAACGCCCTAACAAAAGGAGGTATTTGGACATAAATTATGAACTTTATCGAACAAGTCAAACATTTATTGTGGAACTGGGATTCCTGGGAGTGCATTCTGATGAAGATCAAAGGTAAGTGAATATTTATAATGCTATTTCTGACTTCTGTTAACTCCACAACATGGCGGATCTCTTTGGCTGTTTTAGTCTCTGAGCGCCGAACTCAGATTATTGCATGATATGCTTTTTCCGTAAAGTTTTCTGAAATCTGACACAGCGGTTGCATTAAGGAGAAGTTTATCTAAAGTTCCATGTATAATAGCTGTATCTTTTATCAATGTTAATTATGAGTATTTCTGTAAATTGATGTGGCTCTCTTCAAAATCACTGCATGTTTTGGAACTACTGAACATAACACGCCAATGTAAAATTAGATTTTTGGAAATAAATATGCACTTTATTGAACAAAACATACATGTATTGTGTAACATGAAGTCCTATGAGTGTCATCTGATGAAGATCAAAGGTTAGTGATTCATTTGATCAATATTTCTGCTTTTTGTGACTCCTATCTTTGGCTGGAAAAATGGCTGTGTTTTTCTGTGACTTGGTGGTGACCTAACATAATCGTTTGTGGTGCTTTCGCTGTAAAGCCTTTTTGAAATCAGACACTGTGGCTGGATTAACGAGAATTGTATCTTTAAAATGGTGTAAAATACTTGTATGCTTGAGGAATTTTAATTATGAGATTTTTGTTGTTTTGAATTTGGCGCCCTGCACTTTACTGGCTGTTGGCGAGGTGGGATGCTACTGTCCCAAATTTCCCAGAGGTTAAATCCATCTATGATTATAAAGAAACACAACTTGTGTCATCTTCATTACTTTCGATTTGCCCTTCCAACAACATATGGGAGGAAACAGCGCAATACCTGCTCTAAGTGCTAGGTGAAGTCTATATTCAATAGCTTATATCCCCAGTACAGCCCCCGTCTCCCCTAATCTGCATCAGATGTGCTCAGAAATGTGCTGCTGTCAAACCATTAATACTGTGCAATTCTGGTTCTTCTCCTTTGTTTGATCCTGAACACTTTCTGACTTGCCGCAAACCACACCACTGTACGAATTGGTACAAATTGAATCTGACCAAGACCACCATTTAATAAACCACATAGGTAGTGTGTTCACTTTACACCAGTCCAAACAAACCAAGTGGGCTAACACAGAGTTCGGAAGAAATGTTCCAAACCAATTCGGTGTGAAAGCACCTTAGTGTTTTCCACAGAACTCAATGAGACATGGCAATAATTGCATGACATTTCGTGACCATAACAACAGATGAAGAACGCAAAGCTGAGTGAAGGACACATTATAATTGTGCTATGACTACCATTGCAAAATGAAAGTCATTTATCTTTGTTGTCTTTTTCTATAGCCTCTTTGATCGTTATGCGATTACATTGTGGTTTCTGTAACTTCCCCACAAACACAATCATTTTATTTTGATAATGACCATCTTTTTTTAGTCATGGCAAAGCATTAGCCTAATTCTGTCCCGATATAACAAAACGTCTGTGGAAAAAACGAATTCATTAAATGCAATCTTTTCAGCAAAAGCTTAATAAAGAGCACAGCCGCGGCCGCTTCTATCCTTTAGAAGCTTTTAGTGCTGATAGAACTGGGAACATGGAGGATGAGCCAGGTAGTTTCCAGTCTTTCACTCTGTGATCATCTTCACATACATACACTACCTGGCAAAAGTTTAGAACACCTACTCATTCAAGGGTTTTTCTTTATTTTTACTATTTTGTACATTATAGAATAATAGTGAAGACATCAAAACTATGAAATAACCCATGCAATCATGTAGTAACCCCCCCCAAAAAAGTGTTTAACAAATCAAAATGTCTTTTCTATTTGAGATTCTTCAAACAACCACCCTTTGCCTTGATGTCAGCTTTGCATTCTCTCAACCAGCTTCACCTGGAATGCTTTTCCAACAGTCTTGAAGGAGTTCCCACATATGCTGAGCACTTGTTGGCTGCTTTTCCTTCGCTCTGTGGTCCGACTCATCCCAAACCATCTCAATTGGGTTGAGGTTGGGTGATTCTGGAGGCCAGGTCATCTGATGCAGCACTGCATGACTCGCCTTCTTGTTGAAATAGTCCTTACACAGCCTGGAGGGTGTGTTTTGGGGCTTCGTCCTGTTGAAAAACAAATGATAGTACCACTAAGCGCAAACCAGATGGGATGGCGCATCGCTACAGAATGCTGTGGTAGCCATGCTGTTTAACTGTGCCTTGAAATCCACAAATTAACTTTTAACAAGGCACACCTGTTAATTGAAATGCATTCCAGGTGACTAACTCATGAAGCTGGTTGAGAGAATGCCAAGAGTGTGAAACGCTGTCAAGGCATAGGGTGGCTACTTTGAAGAACCTCAAATATAAAATGTGTTAGGTCTAGAGGTCGACCGATTATGATTTTTCAACGCCGATGCCGATTATTGGAGGCCCAAAAAAGCTGCTACCGATTAATTGGCCGATTTTTAAACACGTATTTGTAATAATGACAATTACAACAATACTGAATGAACACTTATTTGAACGTAATATAATACATCAATAAAATCAATTTAGCCTCAAGTAAATAATGAAACATGTTGAATTTGATTGAAATAATGCAAAAACAAAGTGCTGGAGAAGAAAGTAAAAGTGTAATATGTGCCATGTAAGAAAGCTAACGTTTCAGTTCCTTGCTCAGAACATGAGAACATATGAAAGCTGGTGGTTCCTTTTAACATGAGTCTTCAATATTCCCAGGTAAGAAGTTTTAGGTTGTAGTTATAGGAATTATAGGACTATTTCCCTCTATACCATTTGTATTTCATTAACCTTTGGACTATTGGATGTTCTTATAGGCACTTTAGTATTCCCAGTGTAACAGTATAGCTTCCATCCCTCTCCTCGCTCCTACCTGGGCTCGAACCAGAAACACAACGACAACAGCCACCATCGAAGCAGCGTTAACCATGCAGAGCAAGGGGAACAACTACTAGAAGGCTCAGAGCGAGTGAAGTTTGAAACGCAATTAGCGCACGCTAACTAGCTAGCCATTTCACTTCAGTTACACCAGCCTCATCTCGGGAGTTGATAGGCTTGAAGTCATAAACAGCGTAATACTTGACGCACAATGAAGAGCTGCTGGCAAACGCACAAAAGTGCTGTTTGAATGAATGTTTACGCGCCTGGTTCTGCCTACCACCTCTGTCAGATACTTAGATACTTGTATGCTCAGTCAGATTATATGCAATGCAGGACACGCTAGATAATATCTAGTAATATCATCAACCAAGGTCGTTATTGCGTTGGACCAGTTAACTGTAAGGTTGCAAGATTGGTTCCCCGAGCTGACAAGGTCTGTCGTTCTGCCCCTGAACAAGGCAGTTAACCCACTGTTGCTAGGCCATCATTGAAAATAAGAATGTGTTCTTAACTGACTTGCCTAGTTAAATAAAAAGGTATATAAAAAATAGTTTTGAAAACTTGAAATCGTCCCTAATTAGTCGGACATTCCGATTAAATCGGTCAACCTCTAGTTAGGTCATAGTTTTGTTGATGTCTTCACTATTACTTTACAATGTAGAAAATAGCAAAAATAAAGAAAAACCCTGGACTGAGTAGGAGTCAACTTTTGACTGGTACTGTATAATCACCAACTCCATAGTGTCAGCCTGGAAGTTGTAATTACACATGGACGTTAAAGCTTAATCCCTAGACACACCAAAATAAAATAACCACTGCATTTTCCCTCAGCAAAAAAAACAATGGATAAAAGAGAACCTCTACTGGCAACTTCACCAAAACAGTTTAAAACAGCTAGTTACCATATAACTGTTTAAAACATAAAACAGCTCCCATATATATATATATATATTTTTTTTTTTAAACTAGGCAGGTCAGTTAAGAACAAATTCTTATTTTACAAAATTCTTATTTGACTGCCTACCCCGGGACAAACCCTCTCCTAACCCCGACGACGCTAGGCCAATTGTGCGCCGCCCTATGGGACTCCAGATCACGGCCGGTATAAAACAGCTAGTTACCATATAAATAAAAAAAAACTGTATAAAAATATGACATGAAGCAGAAACACCTTAGGGCTCCTCTAAAACAACACTACCTACATTCCTGTTGCTGTGGGAATGAAGGCTTTTAGTTAAAGAGAACATTTTAGCGCTCGCTTCTCCTGAATAGGTCAAGACTGAGGCAGCAGCTGAGGTAAAAGCGACCTAGATCAAGAACTAACGCATGGATGAAGCGGATTCTGGAAGGGAGGTTAGATGCATGTATGATGAGTTCACTGACAACTGGCCTAGATGCTCAAGATTAAAGAGCCAAGCTTACAGGAGTGCAGCTCATCGTTTACATTCACGTCCCCGAACAACAAGCTCTAAGCCAGGCAATCTGTGTGTGTTCCTCTGAGCCAAAGGGCCATGTCCTAGTACAATCTCAGAAAATGTAGATGACCTTCAACAGCTCAGTTGCTAAAAAAACAGTCCTATAAATGAGAGATTGATTGCAGCTCACATTTAGTGCCCCATGCCATGTCGGCTGAACATAATATAGGCTTTGCCACAGCCTATCGCACAGTTCTCACAGAACCTTGATCGCCCCGTTATCTCACAACAGAGCTAGCCTGCCTTCTTAACATATGTATCATATTGTAAGTAGTAAGTAATGCAATGTTAACTCTGATTGTATTCCAAAGTAAACATTAAAACAACATCCCAGAAAGCAGCCTCATGTGTTTGTGCCTGATAAGTGGAGCTAGTTTCCCACCTGAGGGGCCCTGAGGCAAATGAAGAAAATACATTTTTCCTTCCTTCCAGGTTGCACATTCAATCTCTTCCCCATACAGTCCCAGACAACAGATGGAAACAGCAGGAGAAATTACACACACACACACACACACACACACACACACACACACAAGTGTCGCGCCATATCGGATGTGCACGTGGGTGCAAGGCACTGGAAACTAGAGCAACAAAGGCAGACACTTAAAAAGTTCAGATTGGGGGGGAAAGAAAACAGTCCTCGCGTCAGCAGTTCTGCAGCGCAGAGAACAGGCTTCAGGCTTTAACAAAATCAGGGCTAAGATCCTTATTATCTTATGGACTAGAGGAAGGCATGCGAGTCTGCAGAAAAGCCCAGCCCCTGCTTAGACATATATAGGCCTAGTGCACCTAAACACAAGCTTAGGCTGATCATATTGTGCTGCCTGGGAAAAACAGTGTTTATTCCACAAGCAAATAGAGTAGCCAGCCTAATAGAAAAAGTAGCTAGCCAGGCTCCCCCGGGCTAGGGGGGTGGGTTCAGCCAACCAGAGTTTGTCTAGAATGTCATTGTATACTGTAACATTAAGATTTCCCTTCACTGGAACTAAGGGGCCCAGCCCGAACCATGAAAAACCACCGCAGACCATTATTCCTCCTCCAAACTTTACAGTTGGCACTATGCATTGGAGCAGGTTGCATTTTCCTGGCATCCTCCAAACCCCGAGCCGTCTGTCGGACTGCCAAACGGTGAAGCGTAATTGCGCTGCTCCAGCTAACAATATATTTGGACTGCTACACTGCACATTATTACATTGTACACTTTGCCTGTGAACATCTGTTCTAAGCTTGTACACCAGTCCAGCTGACGCTTGGTATTGCGCATGGTGATCTTAGGCTTGTGTGCGGCTGCTCGTCCATGGAAACCCATTTCATGAAGCTCCCGACAAACAGTTCTTATACTGACTTTGCTTTCAGAGTCAGTTTGGAACTCGGTAGTGAGTGCTGCAACCGAAGATAGGCGATTTTCATGTGCTACAGCTCTCAGCCTTCCCGTTCTGTGAGATTGTGTGGCCTACCACTTCACGACTGAGCAGTTGCTGCTCCTAGATGTTTCCACTTCACAGTAACAGCACTTACAGCTAACAGGGGCAGCTCAAGCAGGGCAGAAATTTGACAAACGGACTTGTTGACGGCGCAAAGTTAAGTCACTGAGCTCTTCAGTAAGGCCATTTAAATACAAATGTTTGTCTATGGAGATTGAATGGCTGTGTGCTTGATTTTATACACCTGTCAGCAACGGGTATGGCTGAAGTCGCCGAATCCACTCATTTGAAAGGGTGTCCACATACATTTGGTGTAGTTTCACTTGGTCTAATGCTAACTAGAGTTCACCCGAATCTGGGGAAGTAGATAAAGGGCAAATAAACAATTTATATGGGATGTGCAAATTCATGCTCTCTTCCTCAGTGTAAAGAAATTTGACTGCCACCACAGCATACACACGTATCAAGAGGTGGGACAGACAGACTGTCACACCAGCAGTGTTTCCGTCATCGCTGACTTGGTGAGTGACAGGCACCTGTCCTACCAATAGATCGCTAGTAATGCATATATATCTTTCATTCCGGCGGGAGAGGGTTCGGCAGAATTTTTTCTGAGTACCGAATTGTAAAGTAGCCTAGTTAATTTAAATGGAAAAAGTAGCCGGCTGAAAATGAGTAAATCGGCTGTATAACAGACAGTCGGCGCTAGTGGAAAAGACTGGAATAAAACAGAACATTTTATTTTATTTTACTTGGCAAGTCATTTAAGAACAAATTCTTATTTACAATGACGGCCTAGGAAGAGTGGGTTAACTGCCTTGTTCAGTGGCAGAAAGACAGATCTTTACCTCATCAGCTCGGGGATTCAATCTAGCAACCTTTCAGTTATTAGTCCTGCGCTCTAACCACTAGGCTACCTGCCGTACCCAACATCAACGCTTAGATTAAATTTCTTAAGACTAACTGTTGTTGCAAAGGGAAATAATGAACTAGAAATGTATGCCCTTTATGTTACAGTAGGAGAGACAGGGATGCAAACTGCTGAGGGCCCAAAAAGATACTTTTTTGTTGATGCACTGAAACATGAAAAATCCCTGCTTGCTGGAAAATGCAGGTTTTAACTAATTAAACAAATAATATTATCTACATGATCAGTCTGTGTAAAATAAAGTGGTTTCTGTGAACCTAACTCCCAGCTAAAAAAAAATTAAAAAAATATTTGTTGCCTAGACTTTACTGCAAATGACAAGTCTTGAGAAAAAAACAATACACTAATATTGCAGTTAGCCATGACAGCATTTATAATAGAACGCTTGTGACCACATACATAAATATTGCACTTAGAGGAGAAAAACATCTTATAGTAGATATAGAATGAAAAAAAAAACTGGCATTCTATTATAGTGGCCACTATAGATATAGATCAAGCGCACAAGGCTACATGTGTGCAAAAATAACATTCACTGAGTTTAAAAAAATTAAAAACACGTTACTGTCAAGTTAAACAACAAAAAATATATATATATTTGGGCTGCTACACTGCACATTATTACATTGTACACTTTCTGCCTGTGGACATCTGTTCTACAATCTGCCAGCAAATGTGAGGCGTTCCTTTCACCTCTATAGTGGCATCCAGCTTAATCCAGGTCCAGCTCCACTTGATCCCTGAATCCACTTGTTCAACAAGCAATGCCTAATTTTCACCTAATTCTGGTGGTCACACGGGGTGGCAGGTAGCCTAGTGGTTAGAGCGTTGGGCCAGTAACCGAAAGGTTGCAAGATTGAATCCCCTAGCTGACAAGGTAAAAATCTGTCGTTCTGCCCCTGAACAAGTCAGTTGACCCACTGTTCCTAGGCCGTCATTGAAAATAAGAATTTGTTCAACGAGGCAAGCTGGACTTGCCTAGTTAAATAAAGGAAAAAGAATTAAATAAATTCACCCAATTCTCTCATTCTGAAAATGAACCACATACTGTAGAGGGAAAACATTAGTTAACAGCTAGTGGTGAGTTCATTAGCTAGTTCACATTTCAGATTGCCAGGGTCCAGCAAGCAACTAACGCGTTAACTTGGGAACGGCAAGGAGTCGTATACCAGTTAATACTACAGCAAATTGGTTAGGTTACTAACGTTAGCTAGTGTTAGAACGTCATATGAGCGAACGTTCACGGTCTGACTTTATTAGCAAGCTAATAAACACCATAAAAGAAATTATTTTATCAGATAAATTGGCTAACATCGCTCAACATTTCTGGCTAGCTAACGGACAATTCAATCCAGATAGCAAGGATTGCCTCAAACTTTCCAAATGCCAATAGTTGTTCGGTTACAGCTCATTAAGTACGCTTCATCACCTTCTCACCCCTGTCTCCGTGGTCAGGCTTCTCACCTACCTCTTCCTTATCGTTCAGTGGACACGTTGCTGTAACTGGGAAGCAGACTTTCCAGAAAGCACGTTGATGCTGTAACTAGTAAATTGGTTGTCTCGCACTGCATTATGTTATGTAAACGATTGGCTGAACCTTGGATACAGATGCCAGTATTGCTCCAAACGCCCATCACTCGTTTGTTTACAGTAGTGATCCAACCCCCCTACTAAAGGTGTCTAGTTTGCATCCCTGGAGAGAAGGGGGGCAATATGCCCTTCATGTTACAGTAGGAGAGTGAAGGGGGCAATATGCCCTTCATGTTACAGTAGGAGAGAGAAGGGGGGAGCAGTATGCCCTTCATGTTACAGTAGGAGAGTGAAGGGGGGCAATATGCCCTTCATGTTACAGTAGGAGAGTGAAGGGGGGAGCAGTATGCCCTTCATGTTACAGTAGGAGAGAGAAGGGGGGAGCAGTATGCCCTTCATGTTACAGTAGGAGAGAGAAGGGGAGCAGTATGCCCTTCATGTTACAGTAGGCTATGTCAGAGAAAGAAGTGGGAGCAGTATGCCCTTCATGTTACAGTAGGCTATGTCAGAGAGAGAACGGGGGTGAGCAGAATGTGAGCACTGACACAGATCTACTACAACAGCAAGCTCAAATCAGTCTTTCCCAGAAGACAGAAATACATGCAGTTCAGAAAAATGTATCGGAAGATTGGATAGAACATTCCAGAGTGCAATGTAATAAGAAAATAAATCAGATGTCCATGTGAGATGGGTGTGTTCCAGGGTGTAGGGACTCTGGTGCAACCGAAGGTCTCAGGCTCCACGCCAGCCAGAGCAGTGGAATTACATAATGAAGTGTTTATGGAGCAGAGAGGCTTGAACTGCTGCCTGCCACATCTCTCCTCTACGTTTCATCAACCTTTCCTCCCCATGACAACTCCACCTTTGTCAGCTCTCCAGTGAAATAACACAGACAGGGAAGCAAAAACAAGTCAGTCATTTTTGTCACCGCTCTTGACATTTGAACCCAATTTTTTTTCTCCCTCCAACAGCAATGTAATTCAAACAGCTTGCTTGCCTGGAAGAGATCACACTTCGGCTGACAGAAGGAAAAGAAGCAAGTGAAATAAATAGCAGTGTGCGTCATATGCAAGCATTGAGATGAGCAAAATCAGTAATTCATTCCGTTTGAGCAAGTTATAAAACCCATTTTTGAAAAACGATTTAACTGAGACGAAATGCCAATTCTGGCCTTGACCATGTCTGGGATTGAGCATTTCTTCCAGGGCTGTGTGATGCAGTGACCCTTCTCTGCTTTCCGCTGTTGTTTTCTCTGTCTGCAAACACTGCGCAGTAAACACATTGACGCAATCTCACAACCTGGAATGGAACAAGTACACAGGCTTCATAATCAAATTATTTAATTAAATTCCACTAAAAGGAGCAATTGCTATATAATTGTAAAACAGTGCATGACAATCTCTTCAGTTTTTGCTTCATTTAAAGTGAACAATTCTGGAGTGCAGGGCTCAGCCGCATCTGCTTTCTGCAACTAATACCCATCAAGACACTGGTTCCTGACATCATTAGGGACGTAAACAGTGTCCTGGCCACTGGAGTTTAGCTGCTTGTTAAGAAACATACCTACTGGACATCTACGCATGACAACTTTTACATGGAGAATCCATTTACTGGCAAGATTAGGAAAGAAACTTAGGCATTACATGCCAACACAAAACTCTGAACCTACACATCCATGCATAACTGACCAAATATGAAAAACAAGCATTGTACTGTTGAATTCTGTGAGTGTGGAAGAGGCGACAAATTGTTGATTACCTGCTAAATCATGGCCGCCACGGCAAAAGAAAAAAAGTCTAATCTTTCCCTTTGCCAAGATATAATTCATCCACCTGACAGGTGTGGCATCTTGAAGCTGATTAAACAGCATGATCATTATACAGGTGCACCTTGTGCTGGGGATAATAAAAAGGCCACGAAAATGTGCAGTTTTATCATGCAACACAATGCCACAAATGTCTGCGGTATTGAGGGAGCGTGCAATTGGCATGCAGATTGCAGGAATGTACAACAGAGCTGTTGCCAGATAATTTAAATGTTAATTTCTGTACCATAAGCTGCCGCCAACTGAAGAATTTCTTCAGAAACTTTCAGAAGCCACCTCAGAGCAGCTCATCTACATGCTCTTCATCCTCACCAGGATCTTGACCAGAATGCAAGTCGGTGTCATAACCGACTTCAATGGGCAAATGCTCACCTTTATGCACACGCTGGAGAAGTGTGCTCTTCATGGATAAATCCGGGTTTCAACTGTACCAGGGGCATGGAAGACAGCATGTATGGCGTCGTGTGGGTGCATTTTATCGATAGCCATTAGAATGCACAGAGATACCGTGACGAGATCCTGTGGCCCAATGTCGTGCCATTCATCCACCGCTATCACCTCACGTTTCAGCATGATAAAGCACAGCCCCATGTAGCAACGATCTGTACACAATTCCTGGAAGCTTAAAAATGTCCCAGTTCTTCCATGACCTGCATACTCAGACAGGTCACCCACTGAGTATGTTAGGGATGCTCTGGATCTACGTGTACGACAGTGTTCCATATCCCGCAACTTCACCCAGCCATTATAGAGGAGTGAGATAACATTCCACAATCAACAGCCTGATCAACTCATGCTGCATGAGGCAAATGGTGGTCACACCAGATACTGACTGGCTTTCTGATCCACAACACTACCTTTTTCTTGTAAGACGAGGCCCACACTCACTACATTTTTTTTTTTTACTTGTCTTTGTAAGAGTTGACATATTCAAAAGCACCAAACTGTCTGTTTAAAACAACTAGCACACAGCTCAGACACTGGAGGTCGACCGATTAATCGGCAGGGTAGCCTAGTGGTTAGAGCATTGGACTAGTGACCGAAAGGTTGCAAGTTCGAATCCCCGAGCTGACAAGGTACAAATCTGTCGTTCTGCACAAGACATACCACGAGGGGTCTCTTCACAGACCTTAAGTCCAAAACAGACTCTGGGAAATGCAGAGTACTATATAGAGCCATGACTACCTGGAACTCTATTCCACATCAAGTAACTCAAGCGGGCAGTAAAATCATACTGAAGAAACATAAAAACTACCTTATGGAACAATGCAGACTGTGAAGACACACACACACACGAAAATGTAATATTGTGGTATTATACATTCTGCATTGTAGATATGTAGTGGTGTAATAATGTCCTATATCATGTACTGTTTATTTTTGTGTTGACATTGCCTTAATCTTGTTTGGACACCAGGAAGAAGAGCTGCTGCCTTGGCAGGAACTAATGGGGACCCTTAATAAATACAAAATATTATAAGTGCAGATACAGGGCTGCAAATCAATAGAATGATTGACTGCACCTGAGACCCAAAGTCACAAAATGGACAGCAGTCAGCTTCACATCCATAAGGAAATACTGTCTAGTCCTGCTGGGAGAGACCTGGCCTACAATCTCTGACTAGACACTTACGTGAACACTTCTTATCAATTCTTCATGTTCAGAACAAGACATGGCACCATCCCTGACTGATAAAAGGAATCTAAATCTACATCAGTCATTGTGACAGGTCCATACTGTGGTGCATGACATCAGTGAAAACCTGGACTGTAACAAAAGGAAACCTGGAGCAGGCTCAAGGCTGGGCGAAATCAGTTGATAGCAATAGAACATGGGACTGGACACACACACACACACACACACACACACACACACACACACACACACACACACACACACACACACACACACACACACACACACACACACACACACACACACACACACACACACACACACACACACACGATGTGTGTGTAGAATAGATAGCTTGGTGTAAACTGTAATATAAAATAGTGAAATCTCCACAGTAAAACATATCACTAAAGCCTACTATAGACTGGGACCATCATGCCAATCTCACCTGGGGGGGGATTTAACTTTTTTTTTTTAATCACATAGCAGCAGACTTCCCACTGTATCACGGCTGACTGAAAATGAAATGTATGGCAGTCTGATACCTGCGGGATGGTATACCACTGTGTGTGTGTATGGTTGTCGACTAATTCACGTTGGCTGAATGGAGATTTGCTTCTCTGGATCCATGTGATTATAAATGCAGGCTTAATACTAACACTAACAGTATAGGCCACCTACAGTGGTAGAGCTGCATGGCTCATTCCCACCAGATTATGGGATCATACACAGATTAACATTATAGCCTACTCAACATTATTCCAGTCATTTTTGCTGCTGGCCTGGCCGGGCATTTATCATGATGCTAACAGGTGAATTTTAGACTTCACCGGTTTGTCAGATCAGTGGATTTGACATGCTGGTAAATACATGTCGTTGTGATTGGCATTTTATAAACCTTACAGCGTGACAAATGTACACTGGTATTGCGAGAGTATGCACTGAATAATGTGTGTTTATGAGGAGTCTTGTTCAAATTAAAAAGGTGTTGCAACCCTAGTGTCAGCTGGCAACGACCAATTGAGTAAAACAGCCTAACTACTGTGCTAAGGGCACTAACCGTAGGGTTTTGCTAATTTGACACGCACTGAAACATGGTGGCTCACGTGTCAGAGGCTCATTACTGTCAACAATGCTGTTCACATTAATTGTGAGAACGTGGACATCAGCCAAATCTAAATTGGTGTAGATTAGTTGGTGAGAATCTCTCCTAATGAAATCAATATGGACGTGGATGACACTGTCGGGTCAAACCGTACTAATCAGAAGACGGGCACAAACACTGCTGCATTAAAGGAAGACTCCTACTGCCAACAAACTTCTTCAACACTGGTCTCCACAGAGCAATAAGTGACTCATTAGTACAAAACAGTGGCACATTCCTATAGCATTTAGACACATTTAGACTATGTCATGATATAATAAACTGCATTCCAAACATGCGAGCAGACAGCGAGTCTGCATTTTTTTATCACTTAACTACTCTCAGTAAATCCTAATTCCATTTCAACCAGTCAAAATAATTCAGTAGAATAAACATAAGGAGCTGAGCTACGCCAAACAAATTACATTTGTGCGGTTTACAATAGTAGCAAGGACACCTGGATAATCATTAGCGTAAGACCAGAGATCAACAGAGCAATCCCAGTCATTACAGAAAATCAGCTAGTTGTCTCCTTGCATGCAGACAAACACGTAATGAACCAGGGCCGGTTTCCTGATAAAACTTTGGCTTTAGTGTGTTTTAACAAATACATCTTCCCTATTAAAAATGGCCGAAGATGTAACATGTGTTTCCCAGAACAGCACGCAGAGAACGATCGCTAAGTGCGTCGTTGGAGCATATTGTTTCGATACGGACAGGATAGAAAGAACGAGAGCACTGCTCTCAGATTCCCCTCCATTCAAATCTTCCCTTGACATCATTTCACAATACTGACGACAGATCAGCTCCTAGAGAGATTTTAGCCCTACCACCTACAGCTGCAAATATTGAGGCGGCTTATCATAGAAAAATGCACAAAATCACAGATTTGCCACGTCATTGCGCACGTTAGGCTACACATTAAAATATACGGAGACAATTTACAGACAGCATACTTGACTATATAATGTCTTATATATAATATATATAATAATATAATAATATATAATTCCATGATTTATATTTTAATGCAGTCATCTCAGGTTGCTTATTTGTATCAACTGCAAAGACATTGGCAACTTTGTATTTGTAGTCAGCTTTATTCTGAAGTTATCAGTGGTCACAGAGAGATGGATAAACCGTGTGATTCTATGTTTCTGAGATTCTGTGTATAAAGTGATGCAGGAGGGCAAAAAAATAATCTAATGACGCACTTAGCTGTTCTACGGCAGGTGTTCGATTACGAGTGTTTTCAAGAGCAAAGTTAATAACGATGGTTTCGGGAAACAGCTCGGAGATTTAGCGATGCTTCTATGAAGGTTCTATGGGTGAACTTAGCCTTAAGATGCTTTTGGAAAACCGGTCCCTGGACTTTGAATACAGTATGTCTGACTTGGAGGGTTTTTACAAGGGATGGAGGCCTAGGAATACATCTAAAGAAAGGGTAAACTTGCCTGTCACTGTGTCTTACTTTAGAGCAGTTTGACAGATCTCTTCTATCATGATCTGTCACTATCTGAATTTAAACCCCATACATTTCCAGAACATCACATGCACCTTATTAATGAAGTCAAGCGGCTCGTCCTGCCAAGAGATAAGAGACCAGCTGCCGATGTATCCCACTGTGAATGAGAAGGAGTTGATACTTGGGCGAGTTTAACACAAATGTTGACAGAGGCAAAGTGTGTTGACAGAGAGGCGAAGTGTGTTGACAGAGTCAAAGTGACAGCTTGCTCAGTGTTGGTTCCAGCCGAGAGGGTGACTGGGCGGCTAGGCAGAACTTGGCAGTGCCAAAATTGCTATGCAGTCCCCAGATTTGGCACGCTCCTCCCAGAGATGAATTACTCTTTCCTCCACGTCGAACAGAATAAGCGCTGAAGGGGAGAGAGACGCTGGCTGACTGGCACAACAAGGACGAGGACCAGTGACAGGCAGTCAAAGGCATTACGTGGCTCGGTCCCTTCACTTCTGGCTACCAAACAACCCACAGGCAGGAACAGTTTTGAGATGAAGGGAAAATTATTAGACCAAAAGGTGAGTTCAAAACAGTTCACCTGACAGGACTGAATCCAAACTTTACACTTGATTTTATGTGCATTTTCCATTTACTGTACTTTGCCGCATTTGGTGACGACGAAATCTGAAAACACTCTGGAGAAAATATGGGTTAGGTACACCTTAAGACAAAAAAAATTACAAGGGTGTGAGAAGCTTACTGGTGTCTCCAAGTGGCCACACCTCTCCAGAGTATGCACAGTTCCTAAGTAATTTCAATGCACTTATGACTCAAAGAAGAATCTTCAACGATAAGGCGTTTTTTTTAAGTTCTCCTAGCTGTGCTGTTGAGGAACTAGAGCAAACACACTTGCAGTTGTTTTGTTTGGAACTCAGCCCTGCATCCCCGCCATCACACAATTACTGTTGTTGTTTACGCAATCCAAAAACGGCCCATTATAAATCAATCTGGGTCAGGTGGGCATCATTTGAAAGCTTGTTCTACTGCCAACATGTCTAGCTAGATACGTTATAACGTACGATCTTACAGTGTTAGGCTTTCACAGGGCAACCGATCATAATTTTGATCCGCATACAAAAGGGGTCATGCATGTATTCAGGTGCGTGTTCCACAGCGAATTTCCTCCACAATAGTCAAACATGTTCAGAATAACACAGGGTATGACGCCATGTCATCTGGTAAATGTACATCAAACAGGCTTGTTCAGAAGAACCCAGGGTATGACGCCATCTCCTCTGGTAACTGTACATCATAGTGATGATAAACTTTGACACTGTATATGACATGAGTTTTATGATATGGAAATGTGACGTGCATGTTTGGACTCACGGGTGTTTGGATTGGTTGTATGACAGAGGTATTTATTATAACGCTCAACGTATCATCCTTCAAAATACATAATCCTCTTAATTTACAGTGATTGGGGACATTGCCCTTTGTAGGGTGCTGTTAAAAATAGGTGCCCTGGCACTTATCGTAAGAGTAGGGGTGTTAACCCCAGTGTCCTGGCTAAATTCCCAATCTGGTCCTCATACCATCATGGCCACCTAATCATCCCCAGCTTCCAATAGGATCATTCATCTCCCCGTAACTATTCCCCAGATCATAAATGAGAATGTGTTCAGTCAACACACCTGGTAAAACGTGTAAATGAATTTCCCCTCCCTCAAAATAATTCGCAGACGTTTCCCAATCAGCGGGGGGGGGGGAAAGGTGCTGCCAGAATGTATAGAATCGAGTTAGGCAGCAGTTAGTAGGCCACTCAATATTTAATGACAGCGTGCTGACAAATATATACTGAACAAAAATATTTAAAAACGCAAAATGTCAAGTGTTGGTCCCATGTTTCATGAGCCTAAATTAAATATCCCAGAAATGTTCCATACACGCAAAAAGCTTATTTCTGAAATGTGCACGTGTTTACATCACTGTTCATTTCTCCTTTGCCAAGATAATCCATCCACAGGTGTGGCATATCAAGAAGCAGATTAAACAGCATGATCATTATACAGGTGCACCTTGTGCTTGGGAATATATGTCTCAAGTTGGGGGAATATATGTCTCAAGTTGGGGGAGCATGCAATTGGCATGTTGAATGCAGTGTCCACCAGAGCTGTTTCCAGAGAATTTCATGTTAATTTCTCTACTGCATCTTTTTAGAGAAATTGGCAGTACGTCCAACCAGCCTCACAACCATGTGTAACCACGCTAGCCTAGGACCTCCACATCCGGTTTCTTCACCTGCAGGATCATCTGAGATCAGCCACCCGGCCAGCTGATGAAACTGAGGAGTATTTGTGTCTGTTATAAAGCCCGTTTGTTGGGGAAAACTCATTCTGATTCTGCTGGACCTGGCTCCCCAGTGGGTGGGCCTATGCCCTCCCAGGCCCACCCATGGCTTTGCCTCTTCCCAGTCATGTGGAATCCATTGATTAGGACCTAATGAATTGATTTCAATTGACTGATTTCCTTAAATGAACTGTAACTCAGTAAAATCGTCTAAATGGTTGCATGTTGCGTTTATATTTTTGTAGAGTATATATATTTTAGACTACAGAGCCAAATGGCGGGACATGATGAGAGTTGATATTATTACTGTTACTATTTATTAATACTATTTATTTAAGCTGCTATACAAAGTCACTTTCCTAGTCTTAATTCATTTTGATTAATCGTTCATACTGCTATTACTACTACTACTTATTTTTGGACTTTGAGAAGGCAGTCTATGGGGGTACCACAGGGTTCAATTCTCAGGCCGACTCTCTTCTCTGTATATATCAATGATGTCGCTCTTGCTGCGGGTGATTCCCGGATCCACCTCTACGCAGACGACGCCATTCTGTATACTCTGGCCCTTCCTTGCACACTGTGCTAACTAACCCCCAACGAGCTAGAATGCCATACAACACTCCTTCCGTGGCCTCCAACTGCTCTTAAACGCTAGTAAAAAACCAAATGCACGCTTTGCAACCGTTCCCTGCCCGCACCCGCCCAACATCACCACCCTGGACGGTTCCAACCTAGAATATGTGGACAACTATAAATACCTAGGTGTCTAGTTAGACTGTAAACTCTCCTTCCAGACTCATATTAAACATCTCCAATCCAAAATCAAATCTAGAATCGGCTTTCTATTTCGCAACAAAGCCTCCTTCACTCACGCCGCCAAACTTACCCTAGTAAAACTGACTATCCTACCGATCCTTGACTTCGGGTGATGTCATCAACAAAATAGTTTCCAATACTCTACTCAGCAAACTGGATGCAGTTTATCACAGTGCCATCCGTTTTGTTACCAAATCACCTTATACTACCCACCACTGCGACCTGTATGCTCTAGTCGGCTGGCCCTCGCTACATATTCATCGCCAGACCCACTGGCTCCAGGTCATCTATAAGTCTATGCTAGGTAAAGCTCCGCCTCATCTCAGTTCACTGGTCACGATAACACCCACCCGTAGCACACGTTCCTGCAGGTATATGTCATTGATCATCCCCAAAGCCAACACCTCATTTGGCCGCCTTTCCTTCCAGTTCTCTGCCGCCAATGACTGGAACGAACTGCAAAAATCACTAAAGTTGGAGACTTATTTCCCTCACCAACTTTAAACATAAGCTATCTGAGCAGCTAAACGATTGCTGCAGCTGTACATAGTCCATCTGTAAATAATCCATCTGTAAATAGCCCACCCAATCTACCTACCTCATGCCCATATTGTTTTGATTTACTTTTCCGTTCTTTTGCACACCAGTATTTCTACTTGCACATCATCATCTGCTCATTTATCACTCCAGTGTTAGCCTGCTAAATTGTAATTATTCGCTCCTATGGCCTATTTATTGCCAACCTCATGCCTTTTGCACACACTGTATATAGACTATTTTTTTCCTACTGTCATTGACTTGTTTATTGTGTTTTTGGCTTGTTTATCCCATGTGTAACTGTGTTGTTGTCGGTCACACTGCTTTGCTTTATCTTGGCCAGGTCGCAGTTGTAAATGCGAACTTGTTCTCAACTAGCCTACCTGGTTAAATAAAAGGTGAAATAAAAATACAAATTTGATTCTTGATATTACTGCATTGAGAAGAATTAGCAAGCAAGCATTTCACTGTACCGTGTGCACTTGACCAATAAACTTTGATTTTAGTAAGTCTGTCATCTTAAGTTACTTATTTTGTGAAATCATGGACCAAGTAGAACCTCCTGATACAACTACCAAGCCGATAGACTATCTGAATGGGAGATGAGCTACTTAACTTTTATTTCGGCAAACATTACAAATGGGAACATTATTGCACAAACAATAGATGGCTTGATGAGCAACTCAGGTCATGCTTCACAGCCTCAAAATAGTTATTTAGGTAGGATTGTCTCCCCATTCATTACATCTCAATTGACCAATATTGCAACCGGACACCGACACAATGCCGGTTATGGGAGCAGGGGGAAGCCAATCTGGGGAGCATATCAATCTGCGGCACACTAATACTGGATAAGCATCTCTGGTAAAGGTTTAAATGGAATACACTAATGGATATTGCACAACTTTAGGATGATCTTGATAATACCTAGAAACAGTGCAGCTTTTTAAAGAGCATTTCAATGCTCAGAGGGATAATTCTCAAGTACACTAAAATCTACAGTCCGGGGCCATAAAACATTAAAAAGATTACTGTGTAAAAACAGCTGGTCTTCATTTTGCTATAAAAAATATATTTAAAAAAAGTCCACTAGACAGGTTATACCAGCACAAGATGGGCTGAAAAGCCATTGCTTGTGGTCAAAATTACACTAAATGGTGGAATAAGGAGAGTGAGTATTAGTTATTATTACTCTACAATCCATCACATAGGAGAAGCATGAGGATTAACACACCTACATGGATAGGACAACATTTAAAATGTTTCTAACAGAAGAACTATAAAAAGCAAATGGATGACCATGATAGCACTGAAAGAGAGAACTTTGGGGAAATGATCAGACCAACAAAAAAAAAACAAGACGACTGACTCCAAAACATGACAAGACTGACTCCAAAACATTACACTGTTGATATTGTGCATTTGACATTTACTGTACTTCTCACAGCATTTGTCAATAACAAAAATCTGAAAAGAGCATTCCTGAAAATGTTGGTGTAGGTGCCACATTCGAAAAAACTGATTACAGGGGTTTGGTATCAGAGCTCTAACTGGTGTCTCCAAGTGTGGCACACACCTCTCCAAACTGAGCACAGATCCTAAGTAATTTCAAAGTACTTTGACTGAAGGAAACATAAAATATGTTGTTTTTTTAGCTCTCCCATCTTTGCCGTTGAGGAACTGAAGCAACCACACAGTTTTTGTTTAGAACACAGCCCTGCATCCACACAATTACTGTTGTTGTTTAAGCAACGCAAAAATGTTCCATTATAAATCTCAATCTGGGTCAGGTGGGCATCATTTGAAAGCCTGTTATATTGCCAACATGTCTAAATAAGTTATAACATACGACCTTACAGTGTTAGGCTTTCATAGGGCAATTCAGACAAACAGATAGGAATTTGGGTGTGCATAGAATGGAGTCATGAGTGCATTCAAGTGTGTGTTGCACGGCTAATTTTCTTCACAATACGACAAACATAGGCTCATTCCTATCAGGACAACCCAGGGTATAGCGCATATCATCCTTTTAACTGTACATCAAACGGAGCGATCATAAATGTTCATTCTGTAAATTACATGAATTTTCATATGGAAATGTGCAGAATTGTACTCACGGGTGTGTGGCTTGCTTGCATGACATCAAAACTATTTATTATAATCCTCAACTCATCTTTCAGAGCACATCAACTCCGCTCGATATACAGCATTCCCCTCACCCTCGTAAAAAAAAAAAATGCAAAAGAATTCCAATTAGCGGGAGGGATGGGGACATTTTTGTGCGTGTTGTACACACGATTAGAAGGGCCGTCAGTTGAAACCCATACAGTGCTGTAAAGCGGACAGCCGTAGCGTTGACGTCATATATACCATGAACAAAATTAAATGAATCATGCAACAATTAAGATTTTACTGAGTTACAGTTCATAAGGAAATCAGTCAATTGAAATAATTCATTAGGCCCTAATCTATGGATTTCACATGACTGGGAATACAGACATGCATCTGTTGGTCACATGTCTTTTTTTCTTCTTTTTTTTAAGTAGAGGCATAGATCAGAAAAACAGTTAGTATCTGGTGTAATCACCATTTGCCTCATGCAGCGCGACATCTCCTTCGTATAGAGTTGATCAGGCTGTTGATTGTGGTCTGTGGAATGTTGTCCCACTCCTCTTCAATGGCTGTGCGAAGTTGTTGGATAGTGGCAAGAACTGGAACACGCTGTCGTACACGTCAATCCAAAGCATGCCAATCATGCTCAAATGGCATATGTCTGGTGAGTATGCAGGCCATGGAAGAAGTGGGATATTTTCAGCTTCCAGGAATTGTGTACAGATCTTTGCTTTATCATGCTGAAACATAAATTGGTTTACGATAGAGAAATTAGCATTAAATTCTCTGGCAACAGCTCTGGTGAACATTCCTGCAGTCAGCATACCAACTGCATGTTCCCGCAAAACTTGAGACATCTGTGGCATTGTGTGATAAATCTGCACATTTTAGAATGGGGCTTTTGTTGTCCTTTGCACAAGGTGCACCTGTGCAATCATCATGCTGTTAAATCAGCTTCTTGATATGCTACACCTGTCAGGTGGATGGATTATATGGCAAAGGAGAAATGCTCACTAACAGGGATGTAAACAAATTTGTGCACAAAAATTGAGAAAAAGATTTGAGCATATGAAAAACTTCTGGAATGTTTTATTTCAGCCCAAGAAACCAACATTTACATGTTGCGTTTATATTTTTGTTTAGTGTGTGTGTTCATATTAGTTGGCGGGGGTCTTCAAAATTGTGTTTTGATGTATTTCTAATACTTAAAAAAGAAATTCTGGTAGATGTTTTCAAAGACCCCTTTTTCCATCTTTCTGAACAGAAATCAAAACATTCCCCTACTCATAATTTTTAGGATGGAAAATTAATATATGCCTTAATTTCTCAAAAATATATACTCTTAGCTTTCATTTGACATCCAATTTGATATGCTCCCATCACGTTGGTGCTCATGAGTCTTTTTACATGAAATGAGAATTGGATATTGGTGTGCATGGATTATGCTATGGCTGTAAGGAGCCGTTACTTTACACACAAAAAAGCCAGCCAACACTTTGAACATACAGTGCCTTCAGAAAGTATTCACACCCCTCGACTTTATCCACATTTTGTTGTGTTACAACCTGAATTTTAAAAAGGATTCAATTGAGATTGTGGGTCACGGTCCAACACACAATATCCCATCATGGCAAAGTGGAAGTGTTAAATATTTTTCCAAATTACTTCAATTAAAAGCTGAAATGTCTTGAGTCAATAAGTATTCAACCCCTTTGCTATGGAAAGTATAAATCAGTTCAGGAGTAAAAATGCACTTAGTAGATACAGTTGAAGTCATCAGAAGTTTACATACACCTTAGCAAAATACATTTAAACTTTCACAATTTCTGACATTTAATCCGAGTAAAAATTCCCTGTCTTAGGTGAGTTAGGATCACCACTTTATTTTAATGTGAATTGTCAGAATAATAGGAGAATGATTTATTTCAGCTTTTATTTCTTTCATTACATATCTAATTGGTCAGAAGTTTACATACACTCAATTAGTATTTGGTAGCATTGCCTTTAAATTGTTTAACTTAGGTCAAACATTTTGGGTAGCCGTCCACAAGCTTCCCACAATCAGTTGAGTGAATTTTGGCCCATTCCTCCAGGCAGAGCTGATGTAACCGAGTCAGGTTTGTAGGCCTCCTTGCTCGCACAAGCTTTTTCAGTTCTGCCCACAAATGTTCTACAGGATTGAGGTCATGGCTTTGTGATGGCCACTCCAATACCATGACTTAGTTGTCCTTAAGCCATGTAGACAACTTTGGAAGTATGCTTGGGGTCATTGTCCATTGGGAAGACCCATTTGGGACCAAGCATTAACTTCCTGGCTGATGTCTTGAGATGTTGCTTCAATATTGGTTGGGATGGTGTTCTTCAGTTTGCAAGCCTCCCCTTTTCCTCCAAACATAACGATTGTCATTATGGCCAAACAGTTCCATTTTTGTTTCATCAGACCAGAGGACATTTCTCCAAAAAGTACAATCTTTGTCCCCATGTGCAGTTGCAAACCGCAGTCTGGCTTTTTTATGGCGGTTTTGAAGCAGTGGCTTCTTCCTTGCTGAGCGACCTCTCAGGTTATGTTGATATAGGACTCATTTTACTGTGGGTATAGATACTTTTGTACCCGTTTCCTCCAGCATCTTCACAAGGTGAAGGGGCGGCAGTGTAGCCTAATGGTTAGAGTGTTGGACTAGTAACCGGAAGGTTGCGAGTTCAAATCCCCGAGCTGACAAGGTACAAATCTGTCGTTCTGCCCCTGAACAGGCAGTTAACCCACTGTTCCTAGGCAGTCATTGAAAATACAAATTTGTTCTCAACTGACTTGCCTAGTTAAATAAAGGTTATAAAAATATATTTTTTTAAAAAGAAGAAAAAAAAAGGTCCTTTGCTGCTGTTCTAGAATTGATTCGCACTTTTCGCACCAAAGTACGTTCATCTCTAGGAGACAGAAAGCGTCTCCTTCCTGAGGGGTATGGCGGCTGCGTGGTCCCATGGTGTTTATACTTGCGTTTATACTTGCGTTTATACTTGCTATTGTTTGTACAGATGAACATGGTATCTTCAAGCATATGGAAATTGCGCCCAAGGAGTAACCAGACTTGTGGAGGTCTACAATTTTTTTTCTGAGGTCTTGGCTGATTTCTTTTGATTTTCCCATGATGTCAAGCAAAGAGGCACTGAGTTTGAAGGTAGGCCTTGAAATAGATCCACAGGTACACCTCCAATTGACTCAAATTATGTCAATTAGCCTATCAGAAGCTTCTAAAGCCATGACATTTTGTGGAATTTTTCAAGCTGTTTAAAGGCACTGTCAACTTAGTGTGTGTAAACGTCTGACCCACTGGAATTGTGATACAGTGAATTATAAGTGAAATAATCTGTCTGTAAACAATTGTTGGAAAAATTACGTCTGTCATGCAGAGTGGATGTCCTATCCGACTTGCCAAAACTAAAGTTCATTATCAAGAAATTTGTGGTGTGGTTAAAAAACGAGTTTTAATAACTCCAACCTAAGTGTTTGTAAACTTCCGACTTCAGCTGTACATGGACTGTGTGCAATAAGTGGTTAACAATTTAACAGAGAATTTTTGTCTCCGTACCCCACACATACAGATAATTGTAAGGTCCCTCCAATTTCAAACACAAAGACCAGGGAGACTTTCCAATGCCTCGCAAAGATGGGCACCTATTGGCAGATGGGGGGGGAAGCAGACGTTGAATGTCCCTTTAAGCATGAAGTTATTAATTACACTTTGGATCATGTATCAATATATCCAGTCACCACAAAGATACAGGCATCATTCCGAACTCAGTTGCAGGAATGGAAGGAAACCACTCAGGGATTTCACCATGAGCCCAATGGTGACTTTAAAACAGATAGAGTTGAACGGCTGTTTGGGGCAAATCTAACACTGCAACAACTTAATATGTTCAAGCATGATGGTGGCTGCATCATGTTATGGGTATGCGTGTCATAGGCAAGGACTATTTTTTAAACAAAAATAAATGGAATATCGCTAAGCACACTCAAAATCCTAGAGAAAAACCTGGTTCAGTCTGCTTTCCAACAGACACTGGGAGATGAATTCACATTTCAACAGAGTTCCTGTCTAGCAATGGTTAACAATCAACTTGACAGAGCTGGAAGATTTTTTTTTTTTTTTAAGTATAATGTGCAAATACTGTACCAATCCAGAAAGACTCAGCTGTAATCGCTGCCAAATGTAATTCTAACAGGTATTGGCTCTGGGGTGTGAATACTTGTGTACATGAGATATCTGTAAACATTTTCACTTTGTCAAGATAAGGTATTGTATAGATGGTAACATTTTGTTTTAGCCATTTTAAATTCAGGCTGTAATAGAACGTGGAATAAGTAAAGGGGCATGAGTACTTTCTGAAAGCACTATATATCCATGGCAAACTGAGTCGATTTGAAATGGCATTGTACAACAGACCAGTCAACTCAACAAAGGTAGCCTACTTCAACACACAAGTGACAACCAAAAATTGCCATTATTGCATTTTTAGTGAGCTACACTTCAGTTATTACACTCAAACTGGGAGCATCATTTACCAATTTAGTAGCCATGGCCAAGTACACACAAAACGAATGTTAAGGTTTACGTGCGAATTACATTGCGGCAGGCTCCATCACTGGAGTTCTCACGTTATAGTATAAAGTGTGCATTGGAAACCGGTATGGTTACACTTAAACATAGGCATAATAAGATGCAGTCAACATATCCTTGTTACTATGTTGTTTCATATTCATCAGCCCAAAGCAAAGTGTGAGTCTTCTGAAATCTAAGTAACGTTAAACGAGCACGCATTATAGTAGATCTAGTCATCAATCATTACTCAGCAACTGTGCATGAAAACAAATGTTCTAGCTACAATGAAGGTAAACGCTATCCTACCCAATGTTAACTAGCTAGTCAGTTTAATAGATAACACAGCCAGCCAGCTAGTTTCGGGGGTTTTCCAAATCATGATTAGCTGGCTAACAGAACTAGCTGGCTAATTGAATCAGTGTAAAAACTAACATCACCACCTGATAAGGCTAGCAAACTAGCTATCATGCAACAGCATGGCAGTTTTCCAGAATTATACATCACTGTAAACTTCTTGTTTTGTTATCAAGACAGCTCACAAGCAACAGTGGTTAAGATTTTAGACACGAACATTTACACATCTAGCTAACTGACGTTAGCCATGTCCTCGTTGCTTTGTAGCTTACCTAGCTAGCTGCCACTCACTCTTGAGTCGAATTCGGAGAAAGGGGGACTTTCAGAGGCCAGCGTTCCCATAACCCATAAATCCAGCTGCACGCTTACTAGACAAACACATTTAACAAAATAGCAACTTACCCACTTGATTGTTTCGCCGACACGACCAGCTTGGTGTATACAATCTGGATCTAGAGTTTGACATTAGCAGTAGCTAGCTTTACCAGTATTGGGGCGTCCCGGTTTAGATGTGGTTTGTTACTGGTGGAGAGAAACATGAGGACTCGCCACCCTCCTTCACCTCGTCGCCTTCTCGGATAAGCGATTGTTCGCTAGAGGGCGCAATAACACCTCCCTCCCTCCCTCCCTCCTGCCTGCCCTCCCCCCCTCCTGCCCTCCGTCCCTCCCACTAAAACAAAACAAACGTGTCTATACTTTGTTTTATAAAGCAATGCATGTTGAAAACAAGCTGATAGGGCTCATGGTAATTTTCTATTGTTTAAAAAAATATATACTTTGGAAAAAGGACTATGGTCAATGATGCTTGTTTGGCATTCCACTGAATATTCTTGATGTGATAAGAATAATCTCTCTCTAGCTCCCTCAATCTCCCACTTTTAAGGAAAATGGGTTTCATACTAGATGCCTTCTGACGCTTATGGGGCAGGGACCTGAAAGTCCTCTGAGTTGGTCCATTGCTTTTCAACCGATACATGGGTCTTTAGATCTGTGGATGCCATAATGCACTTATTAAAATCAGTCAAACATAGGCCGACAGTGCATTCGGGAAAGTATTCAGACCCCTTGACTTTTCCCACATTTTGTTACGTTACAGCCTTATTCTAAAGTTGATCAAATTGCCCCCCCTCCCTCCAATCTACACACAATATCCTATAATGACAACGCAAAAACAATTTTGACATTTTTGAAAATTAACTAAAAATATCATTAAATTATTACTCAGTACATTGTTAAAGCACCTTCGGCAGCGATTACAGCCTCGAGTCTTCTCAAACTCTGTCAGGTTGGATGGGGAGCGTCACTGCACATCTATTTTCAGGTCTATCCAGAGATGTTCGATCAGGTTCAAGTCTGGGCTCTGGACATTGAGACTTGTCCCGAATCCACTCCTGCAGTGTCTTGCCTGTGTGCTTAGGGTCATTGTCCTGTTGGAAGGTGAACCTTCTCCCCAGTCTGAGGTCCTGAGCGCTCTGGAGCAGGTTTTCATCAAGGATCTCTGTAATTTACGCAGTTGATCTTTCACTAGATCCTGACTAGTCTCCTTGCCGCTGAAAAACATCCCCACCACCATGCTACACCATGGATGGTGCCAGGTTGCCTCCAGATGTGACGTTTGGCATTCAGGCCAAATAATTCAATCTTGGTTTCATCAGACCATAGAATCTTGTTTCTCATGGTCTGAGAGTCCTTTAGGTGCCTTTTGGCAAACTCAAAGTGGGCTGTCATGTGCCTTTTACTCAGGAGTGGCTTCAGTCTGGCCACTCTACCATAAAGACCTGATTCTCCCCCGATTGCTCAGTTTGGCCGGGTGGCCAGCTCTAGGAAGAGTCTTGGTGGTTACAAATTTCTTGCATTTAAGAATGATTGAGGCCACTGTGTTCTTGGGGACCTTCAATGCTGCGGAAATGTTTTGGTACCCTTCCACAGATCTGTGCCTCAACACAATCCTGTCTTGGAGCTCTACGGACAGTTCCTTCGACCTCATGGCTTGATTTTTTTGCTCTGACATGCATTATCAACTATGGGATCTTATATAGACAGGTGTGTGCCTTTCCAAATCATGTCCAATCAATTGAATTTACCACAGGTGGACTCTCCAATCACGTTGAAGAAACATCTCAAGGATGATCAATGGAAACAGGGTGTACCTGAGGTCAATTTGAAGTCTCATAGAAAAGGATCTGAATACTTATGTAAATAAGGTATTTCTATGACCAAACCCATGTTCAGATGTAAGTGGTATATTTTCTTAAAACACTAAAATGATAACAATTGCAATGCCCCCTATCTTATGTTCAGAACCTTTGATTGTGTATTCATTGGGGTTTCATGCAACTTTCACCCCTACATCTGCACAACAACAAAAAATCGGAATGGTGACATTTGCGTGATCGGTTTTCTATCGCTCATTTGCACGTCACGGCAATAATATCATGTCACCGTGTGGGACTGTGGGTCAGTTAACCTTGTCGGAATGGGCGCCCTGATTCTAATTTGTGAGCTAGGCAGGCTACTGCCTGGGAAGGTCTCCCTAACAGAAGTACGAGATGGGGAGGGGGCGGGGGTAGGTTGACCTCCGGTCTCCCCACTGGAAGCCCGAGGTAGGGGGAGCGGGGGAATCTATCAAATAGCGCACCTCTAACTTTGTACAGTACTAATGCAATTAGTCAAATCAGTCACATTACGAAATGCTACCAAATAAATCACAATTCATTCATAATCCTGTGAAAATATAGTTTCACAGACATATTTTAGATTTTTTTTTCTGGTTTGTGTGAAATCATTAAGAATGAGGTGAATTGGTTTAGTCTTGACTCTTGGTTAACAGTGTTGGGGGATGGGTAATTGATTGATGCTCAGTGCCAAATCAACACAAATTTGTTTCTATTCGTCTTTGTTACTTCTTTTTGATATGAGTCTTACTTTTGTCTATATTTTTATATTTATATAGTTTTAAATGTTATGATTATTTATTTGTGTTGTTCCAAATGTCTGAATAAAAATTACAGTTAGTGCAGAATGGTACAGTTAGTGCAGAATGGTACAGTTAGTGCAGAATGGTACAGTTAGTGCAGAATGGTACAGTTAGTGCAGGGGGGTTCACCCAGGGAGCCATGAAAGTACCGCCACTGTCCCTGAGTAAAGTTCAGTGAAATGAAAGGTGGTATTTAATTTTTTTTTTTAAACCTTTAATAACAAATCTAATAATTTCAAAATGTTGATATAAATTTAGTAAAAACCAATCCTGATTTGTTTTAAACAAATCTAAAATCTTTCAAAAGTTGGCTCTGTCTCATCAGCGTAAAAATCAAAACAAACGTATTATTTTACTACTCAATCCAGCAATCACCTTTAATGACCTGACATTGTTCCACATAATGGAAACATACTATAATGTTAGACTACATGAACTTTCCTACTCAAATTAACTGGTGTTACTTCAACAATCAAACCAAGAATCAATAACCATCAGAATCTATTCTTACAATGTCTTACTCACTCACAACTTTCAATTTAACTCTCCTATTTCTTTTTCCCCCAGTGGGCAAAAATATAACCCCTCTCATTTCAACGTTTTTCCTTACCTCTATCGTAAGATTAAAACCCAACTTTATAACTTCCTCTTCTCTTTGCTCTCCACACTTATGAAATGTATCCTATTTCTTTAAAAATAACACGCGCAGCGCCAAAATTATGACATGCGTCAGTCAATCTATGAGAATGAAAAACATTTTGGTAATCACTTTCTATCGCCATTCTCTCCCCGCTATCATTCAGAATTTCTTTAACTTAGGTAACTGTCTTCTCTATTGATACAGTCATTTAAATATGACTCAATTCTCAATACATTATTCCAGCAGATAATTTAGTGAACAGACATCGTCTTGCATCAGAATTCACTTCGTTATTATTTTAAGTTGAATTAGTCTATCAATTTAACCTAAACAATCTATTGAAAACGTTCAATTTATCCCTTCTATGTACAATAAGTGCTTGTAATTTATAAATGGTTTACCCAATAAAATACCCTCAAATTAAAGCTGACTTTGTATATAATTTCAAATGAACAAAAGTTGATTCTCATCTTCAAACAGATCAGTCTTCTCTTTTCAGAAGTAGGCATTTGCTTTCCAAACCGTAGACCTACGTTTTTTTCTCGCAATTGTATTTGCATATGCCAGCAGCATACCACCCTTCAGTAGATCTAGCTGGTCTGTCATAATATAATAGAGACAGTAAATCTAGCTGGTCTGTCATAATATAATAGAGACATTAGATGTAGCTGGTCTGTCATAATATAATAGAGACAGTAGATTTAGCTGGTCTGTCATAATATAATAGAGACACAGAGACAGTAGATCTAGCTGTTCTGTCATAATATAATGGAGACAGTAGATCTTGCTGGTCTGTCATAATATAATAGAGCCAGTAGATCTAGCTGGTCTGTCAAAATACAATAGAGACAGTAGATCTAGCTGGTCTGTCATAATACAATATAGACAGTAGATCTAGCTGGTATGTCATAATATAATAGAGACAGTATATCCATCTGGTCTGTCATAATATAATAGAGACAGTAGATCTAGCTGGTCTGTCATAATATAATGGAGACAGTAGATCTAGCTTGTCTGTCATAATATAATAGAGACAGTAAATCTAGCTGGTCTGTCATAATATAAAAGAGACAGTAGATCTAGTACTCCGAGCATACGCTGACCAGCTGGCAAATGCTTCACTGACATGTTCAACCTGTTCCTGACTGAGTCTATAATAACAACATGTTCCAAGCAGACCACCATATTCCCTGTGCCCAAGATCACTAAGGTAACCTGCCTAAATGACAACCGAGCCGTAGCACTCACGTCTGTAGCCATGAAGTGCTTTGAAAGGCAGGTCATGGCTCACATCATCCCAGAAACCCTAGACCCACTTCAATTTGCATACCGCCCCAACAGATCCATAGATGATGCAATCTCTATTGCACTCCACACTACTCTTTCACACCTGGATAAAAGGAACATCTTCGTGAGAATGCTATTCATTGACTACAGCTCAGCATTCATCACCATAGTGACCTCAAAGCTCACCACTAAGATAAGGACCCTGTGACTAAACATTTCCCTCTGAAACTGGATCCTAGACTTCCTGATGGGCCATCCCCCAGGTGGTAAGGGTAGGTAACAACACATCTGCCACGCTGATCCTCAACATGGGTGCCCCTCAGGGGTGCGTGCTCAGTCTACTCCTCATGACTGCATGGCCAGGTTGAGAGCTTAAAGTTCCTTGGTGTCCACATCACCAACAAACTAACATGGTCCAATCACACCAAGACAGTTGTGAAGAGGGCACTACTATGCCTATTCCTATTCCCCCTCAGGAGACTAAAGATTTGGCATGGGTCCTCAGATCCTCAAAAGGTTCTACAGCTGCACCATCGAGAGCATCCTGACTGGTTGCATCACTGCTTGGTATGGCAACTGCTCAGCCTCCGACTTCAAGGCACTACAGAGGGTAATGCGTAAATTCCAGTATGTCACTGGGGCAAAGCTACCTGCCATCCAGGACCTCTACACCAGGCGGTGTCAGAGGAAGGCCCTAAAAATTGGCAAAGACTCCAGCCACTCTAGTCATAGACTCTTCTCTCTGCTACCGCATGGCAAGCAGTACCGGAGTGCCAAATCTAGGTCCAAAAAAAGTCTTAACAGCTTCTACCCCCAATCCATAAGACTTCTGAACAGCTAGTCAAATGGCTACACAGATACATATTACCTCAATTACCTTGACTAACCTGTACCCCCACACATTGACTCTGTGCCAGTACATTTAGCATATATTTTAGTTGTTAATCAAATGTATTTGGCGTCGATCAAATGGGTGGGCAGGCAAGATCTCATTCAGATTACAAAACATGGGTTGGAGCAAGCAGGCATTGGCAGGCAAGCCGAAGAAGGACGAGCAGGATACTATTCCCCATTGTTTCAGTTGATGACCAACTAGCTTTACAAGTTTGATCTAATATCTAATTATCTAATATTCCCTCATTAGATTTTCTCTCGCTCTGGCTAATATTCATTTTTGATCTTGTTGATGTGCATACGCAACTGAGGTAGAGATAGCCTACCTTTTCATGGTTGTTTGAGCAATAGGACTGTGAAGTTCAAAAATGTAAGAGGACTTCTGTGGTATTTACATATTTGCAGAAATCCATTCATGTGTATCTTGTGGCTTTTGGCAAATGTGTTCTAACGATCTAAAGCTCCTGCTACTTTCAATTTCTCTTTTCTCGTCCTCCTGGTTTTGACCCCTGCCTATCCTGACTCCAAGCCGCCTGCCTGACCACACTGCCTGTCCTGGACCCTGAGCCTGCCTGCCGTCCTATACCTTTGCTCCACCTCTGGATTACCGACCTCTACCTGCCTTGACCTGTCGTTTCCCTGCCCCTGTTACAATAAACATTGTTACTTCACACAGTCGGCACTTGGGTCTTACTTTGGTACCTGATATGTTCTCTGTAAGCATTCAAAAAGGGTGCACATGTAAGACTTTTTTGATCTATATAGCATGTTTTTTAAATAAAAATGTAATTTCTCTATAATAAAACAAACTATAAATAAGAGAATAGATGATAGTAATTGGTAAAAAAGGGTGTAGTTATTTTACAGAACACGTTTTTTCAGGGCTACAGGCGGAATGTGAATGAGGAAACAACTCTAGGCCATAATTGCCACACTGTACTTTCCTGGCAGTAATTTGTGAGTTTAAGGTCTAGATTCAATCTGTTCTGCCCTAACCTGCGATAACCAACAACTGCATAGCAGTGTCATAGATTTTATTTTGCAGATGTCAGAGGTGTATCTGCATTGGAGCTGTTAAATCAGCAAGTAGCCTTGCTACAAGTTCGAACTGGAATGTGTGTTGTAATCTACTCCTCATTGAGGCTGATATGAGTCCAGATTATTATTTCATTTTGTGACACCAATTTGACAGCTTCCACACGGTCACCTCCAACATCGCCTAAAAAAAACCCAATGAAACTGCTATTCAGTTGTCAGTTATTGCTGGTTAGCGGTACAACTGTTTGAATCTAGGCCTGTACTCAAAGGGGGCAACATGCAAAAATATTTAGGATCTCAATGTGGTTTCAGAGCATTTCGTATTATTATGTACATAAAACTGACACAACATTTTGTATGATATGTTCCATTTCGTATAGTATGTATTAATGTTCAGGGATAATGTAATTAGCATGCTGACTGCAGGAATGTCTACCAGAGTTGTTGCCTTGGAATTTAAGGTCATTTAGAGAATTTAGCACTATGTCCAACTGACCACAGAACCTCAGACCATATGTAACCACGCCAGTCCAGGACCTCCACATCTCCACAGCCCAGGAACTCCACATCTGTCTTTTTCACCTGCAAGATTGTCTGAGACCAGCCAACCTAACAGCTGATGAAACTGTGGGTTTGGACAACTGAAGAACTTCTGCACAAGCTGTGAATAATGCACGGCCCAATTCGCAAGTATCTAGACGCAGTTCCTGGAGACTGAAAATGTAAAAGTTCTTCCATGGTCTGCAGACTCACCAGACATGTCACCCATTGACCATGTTTTAGATACTATGGATTGACGGGTACAATAGCGTGTTCCACTTCCCGCGAATATCCATCAACTTCACACAGCCACTGAAGAGGAGTGGAACAACATTCCACAGGCCACAATCAACAGCATGATCAAATCTATGTGAAGGAGACGTGTTATGCTGCATGAGGCAAATGGTGGGCACACCAGATACATACTGGTTTTCTGATCCAGGGCAATACACTTGTGACCAAGAAATAGTAGTCCCAGTCATGTGAAACACAAAGATTAGGGCCTAATTAAAGTATTTCAATTGACTGATTTCCTTATATGAACTATAACTGTAAAATCCTTGAAATAGTTGGATTTACATTTTTGTTCAGTGTATGTAACAATACCAAATTGAACATATCATACTAATTTGAGTGACCCAGATTTATATTAACTATTTACATCTGGTCTATGAGACAAGTCTGAGTAACTAGTTCCAGAGCCTTTTTGATTTTTGCGAACTTATTCAACATTAAGGTTTGCCTTTACAAAACAAATGGTTTAGTTGATCATTCAAGTTCAGTTTCCTGAGACCTGCAACTTAAAATACTGTGTTGGCTTAAGATACATATTTCCCAGTATGCCTGTAAAGAAGTACCTCATTTTATTACATGTACTTGTCAAGGACTTGTTTACAATTCAAACGTACATTTGATGCATTTAACCAGATACAGCAAAACATCTGGCTATATTTTCATAATTAGTGAGATTTGTCTGACTTGTCTGACTCAGAAGAAGGTTTTGGTCAACTCAAAATGTGAATTGCATGCAACACTTTGCCCAAAAAGTTGGGTGAAGTAAAAAAAGTTGTGGAATAATTTTTTGTTAGGCCACCTTGAATGTTTTTACAGTGTAAACAACAATTAGCTTGCTGTCCAGCTAGATCTTAGAATCATACTGCTGAGGCATTCCCCCCCACAAATACACTACGATTGTGAGTGCTACATCTTCCTTCTCATTATGTCTGGAGACAGGTCTGATCACCATGGCAGCAAACATCATAGTCCATCAACAGGTGGCAGCACCTTCTATGTAAGCATGTCACTATAAGGTCTACACCGGTTGTATTCGTTGCATGTGACAAATAACATTTGATTTGAACACTGGCCACTGACTCCTTTCAGGATTTGAATTCCTGTGAGTATCCATGGGACGTCATATCCCATCTGCTCCTAAGCTCAAGGTATTCTGTCTTAAAATATCGGCACCACTTATAAGAGTTGTCTTGTTGTTGCTCTCTCTGTTGATGAGGTGTTTCTGTGTGCAGGTTGCTATGGTTTCTGGTGCTGTCCTTGCTTTGCCTGCTCCACCACGGGAGTGTTTGGAGAGAGTACCTGTCTGCCATTAGTGGACATCATTGGCCCTGCTTGCATGCTTGCCTTTGGGGTGCCCATCATTGTGCCACCCGCAAGTCTGTCCATGCGGGTTGCTGTACGCCACAAATATGGCATTCAGGTGTAATGTTTCCCATTACAAATAGACATTACATGAAAGTTGTTCTTGCAGATACACATTTTGTGATAGGAGTATTATGTGTGTTCTGTTTACGTGTGTGTGATAGTGTTAAACAAGTGTGTCTGTGTAGGTCCACAGGGAAGCCTCTTTGAGGACATCTTGGTGTCCTGCTTCTATGCCTGTTGCTTGTGGTGTCAGATGGCCAGGGAGATCAACAAGCACAAGAAGGGCTGCACTTTCACAACCACCCAGCCTGTGGCCATCCATCTGCAGCCTCCAACCATGACCAACTCAAACGTGTCCTACACAACCAATCAACAGAGCTATGTCATAACTGATCCACAGTTCCCCAACCAACAGACCTATGTCATAACCGATCCACCAGTCCCCCAACCAACAGAGCTACATCATGACCGGCCTACAGTCCCCCAAATCAAATCAAATCAAATGTTATTTGTCACATACACATGGTTAGCAGATGTTAATGCGAGTGTAGCGAAATGCTTGTGTTTCTAGTTCCGACAATGCAGTAATAACGAACAAGTAATCTAACTAACAATTCCAAAAAACTACTGTCTTATACACAGTGTAAGGGGATAAAGAATATGTACATAAGGATATATGAATGAGTGATGGTACAGAGCAGCATAGGCAAGATACAGTAGATGATATCGAGTACAGTATATACATATGAGATGAGTATGTAAACAAAGTGGCATAGTTAAAGTGGCTAGTGATACATGTATTACATAAGGATGCAGTCGATGATATAGAGTACAGTATATACAGTGCCTTGCGAAAGTATTCGGCCCCCTTGAACTTTGCGACCTTTTGCCACATTTCAGGCTTTAAACATAAAGATATAAAACTGTATTTTTTTGTGAAGAATCAACAACAAGTGGGACACAATCATGAAGTGGAACGACATTTATTGGATATTTCAAACTTTTTTAACAAATCAAAAACTGAAAAATTGGGCGTGCAAAATTATTCAGCCCCTTTACTTTCAGTGCAGCAAACTCTCTCCAGAAGTTCAGTGAGGATCTCTGAATGATCCAATGTTGACCTAAATGACTAATGATGATAAATACAATCCACCTGTGTGTAATCAAGTCTCCGTATAAATGCACCTGCACTGTGATAGTCTCAGAGGTCCGTTAAAAGCGCAGAGAGCATCATGAAGAACAAGGAACACACCAGGCAGGTCCGAGATACTGTTGTGAAGAAGTTTAAAGCCAGATTTGGATACAAAAAGATTTCCCAAGCTTTAAACATCCCAAGGAGCACTGTGCAAGCGATAATATTGAAATGGAAGGAGTATCAGACCACTGCAAATCTACCAAGACCTGGCCGTCCCTCTAAACTTTCAGCTCATACAAGGAGAAGACTGATCAGAGATGCAGCCAAGAGGCCCATGATCACTCTGGATGAACTGCAGAGATCTACAGCTGAGGTGGGAGACTCTGTACATAGGACAACAATCAGTCGTATATTGCACAAATCTGGCCTTTATGGAAGAGTGGCAAGAAGAAAGCCATTTCTTAAAGATATCCATAAAAAGTGTCGTTTAAAGTTTGCCACAAGCCACCTGGGAGACATACCAAACATGTGGAAGAAGGTGCTCTGGTCAGATGAAACCAAAATTGAACTTTTTGGCAACAATGCAAAACGTTATGTTTGGCGTAAAAGCAACACAGCTCATCACCCTGAACACACCATCCCCACTGTCAAACATGGTGGTGGCAGCATCATGGTTTGGGCCTGCTTTTCTTCAGCAGGGACAGGGAAGATGGTTCAAATTGATGGGAAGATGGATGGAGCCAAATACAGGACCATTCTGGAAGAAAACCTGATGGAGTCTGCAAAAGACCTGAGACTGGGACGGAGATTTGTCTTCCAACAAGACAATGATCCAAAACATAAAGCAAAATCTACAATGGAATGGTTCAAAAATAAACATATCCAGGTGTTAGAATGGCCAAGTCAAAGTCCAGACCTGAATCCAATCGAGAATCTGTGGAAAGAACTGAAAACTGCTGTTCACAAATGCTCTCCATCCAACCTTACTGAGCTCGAGCTGTTTTGCAAGGAGGAATGGGAAAAAATGTCAGTCTCTCGATATGCAAAACTGATAAAGACATACCCCATGCGACTTACAGCTGTAATCGCAGCAAAAGGTGGCGCTACAAAGTATTAACTTAAGGGGGCTGAATAATTTTGCATGCCCAATTTTTCAGTGTTTGATTTGTTAAAAAAGTTTGAAATATCCAATAAATGTCGTTCCACTTCATGACTGTGTCCCACTTGTTGTTGATTCTTCACAAAAAAATACAGTTTTATATCTTTATGTTTGAAGCCTGAAATGTGGCAAAAGGTCGCAAAGTTCAAGGGGGCCGAATACTTTCGCAAGGCACTGTACGTATGCATATGAGATGAATAATGTAGGGTAAGTAACATTATATAAGGTAGCATTGTTTAAAGTGGCAAGTGATATATTTACATTTCCCATCAATTCCCATTATTAAAGTGGCTGGAGTTGAGTCAGTGTGTTGGCAGCAGCCACTCAATGTTAGTGGTGGCTGTTTAACCGTCTGATGGCCTTGAGATAGAAGCTGTTTTTCAGTCTCTCGGTCCCAGCTTTGATGCACCTGTACTGACCTCGCCTTCTGGATGATAGCGGGGTGAACAGGCAGTGGCTCGGGTGGTTGATGTCCTTGATGATCTTTATGGCCTTCCTGTAACATCGAGTGGTGTAGGTGTCCTGGAGGGCAGGTAGTTTGCCCCCGGCGATGCGTTGTGCAGACCTCACTACCCTCTGGAAAGCCTTACGGTTGTGGGCGGAGCAGTTGCCGTACCAGGCGGTGATACAGCCCGCCAGGATGCTCTCGATTGTGCATCTGTAGAAGTTTGTGAGTGCTTTTGGTGACAAGCTGAATTACTTCAGCCTCCTGAGGTTGAAGAGGCGCTGCTGCGCCTTCTTCACGATGCTGTCTGTGTGGGTGGACCAATTCAGTTTGTCTGTGATGTGTATGCCGAGGAACTTAAAACTTGCTACCCTCTCCACTACTGTTCCATCGATGTGGATAGGGGGGTGTTCCCTCTGCTGTTTCCTGAAGTCCACAATCATCTCCTTAGTTTTGTTGACGTTGAGTGTGAGGTTATTTTCCTGAAACCACACTCCGAGGGCCCTCACCTCCTCCCTGTAGGCCGTCTCGTCGTTGTTGGTAATCAAGCCTACCACTGTTGTGTCGTCCGCAAACTTGATGATTGAGTTGGAGGCGTGCGTGGCCACGCAGTCGTGGGTGAACAGGGAGTACAGGAGAGGGCTCAGAACGCACCCTTGTGGGTCCCCAGTGTTGAGGATCAGCGGGGTGGAGATGTTGCCTACCCTCACCACCTGGGGGCGGCCCGTCAGGAAGTCCAGTACCCAGTTGCACAGGGCGGGGTCGAGACCCAGGGTCTCGAGCTGAATGACGAGCTTGGAGGGTACTATGGTGTTGAATGCCGAGCTGTAGTCGATGAACAGCATTCTCACATAGGTATTCCTCTTGTCCAGATGGGTTAGGGCAGTGTGCAGTGTGGTTGAGATTGCATCGTCTGTGGACCTATTTGGGCGGTAAGCAAATTGGAGTGGGTCTAGGGTGTCAGGTAGGGTGGAGGTGATATGGTCCTTGACTAGTCTCTCAAAGCACTTCATGATGACGGAAGTGAGTGCTACGGGCGGTAGTCGTTTAGCTCAGTTACCTTAGCTTTCTTGGGAACAGGAACAATGGTGGCCCTCTTGAAGCATGTGGGAACAGCAGACTGGTATAGGGATTGATTGAATATGTCCGTAAACACACCGGCCAGCTGGTCTGCGCATGCTCTGAGGGCGCGGCTGGGGATGCCGTCTGGGCCTGCAGCCTTGCGAGGGTTAACACGTTTAAATGTCTTACTCAACTCGGCTGCAGTGAAGGAGAGTCCGCATGTTTTCGTTGCAGGCCGTGTCAGTGGCACTGTATTGCCCTCAAAGCGGGCAAAAAAGTTATTTAGTCTGCCTGGGAGCAAGACATCCTGGTCCGTGACTGGGCTGGATTTCTTCTTGTAGTCCGTGATTGACTGTAGACCCTGCCACATGCCTCTTGTGTCTGAGCTGTTGAATTGAGATTCTACTTTGTCTCTGTGCTGACGCTTAGCTTGTTTGATAGCCTTGCGGAGGGAATAGCTGCACTGTTTGTATTCGGTCATGTTACCAGTCACCTTGCCCTGATTAAAAGCAGTGGTTCGCGCTTTCAGTTTCACGCGAATGCTGCCATCAATCCACGGTTTCTGGTTAGGGAATGTTTTAATCGTTGCTATGGGAACGACATCTTCAACACACGTTCTAATGAACTCGCACACCGAATCAGCGTATTCGTCAATATTGTTATCTGACGCAATACGAAACATATCCCAGTCCACGTGATGGAAGCAGTCTTGGAGTGTGGAGTCAGCTTGGTCGGACCAGCGTTGGACAGACCTCAGCGTGGGAGCCTCTTGTTTTAGTTTCTGTCTGTAGGCAGGGATCAACAAAATGGAGTCGTGGTCAGCTTTTCCGAAAGGAGGGCGGGGCAAGGCCTTATATGCGTCGCGGAAGTTAGAGTAACAATGATCCAAGGTTTTTCCACCCCTGGTTGCGCAATCGATATCCTGATAAAATTTAGGGAGTCTTGTTTTCAGATTAGCCTTGTTAAAATCCCCAGCTACAATGAATGCAGCCTCCGGATAAATGGATTTGCAAAGAGTCAAATAAAGTTCGTTCAGAGCCATCGATGTGTCTGCTTGGGGGGGGATATATACGGCTGTGATTATAATCGAAGAGAATTCTCTTGGTAGATAATGCGGCCTACATTTGATTGTGAGGAATTCTAAATCAGGTGAACAGAAGGATTTGAGTTCCTGTATGTTTCTTTCGTCACACCATGTCTCGTTAGCCATAAGGCATACGCCCCCGCCCCTCTTCTTACCAGAAAGATGTTTGTTTCTGTCGGCGCGATGCGTGGAGAAACCCGCTGGCTGCACCGCCTCGGATAGCGTCTCTCCAGTGAGCCATGTTTCCGTGAAGCAAAGAACGTTACAGTCTCTGATGTCCCTCTGGAATGCTACCCTTGCTCGGATTTCATCAACCTTGCTGTCAAGAGACTGGACATTGGCGAGAAGAATGCTAGGAAGTGGTGCACGATGTGCCCGTCTCTGGAGTCTGACCAGAAGACCGCCTCATTTCCCTCTTTTTCGGAGTCGTTTTTTTGGGTCGCCGCATAGGATCCATTCTGTTGTCCCGGTTGAAAGGCAGAACACAGGATCCGCGTCGCGAAAAACATATTCTTGGTCGTACTGATGGTGAGTTGACGCTGATCTTATATTCAGTAGTTCTTCTCGACTGTATGTAATGAAACCTAAGATGACCTGGGGTACTAATGTAAGAAATAACACGTAAAAAAACAAAACACTGCATAGTTGTCTAGGAACGCGAAGCGAGGCGGCCATCTCTGTCGGCGCCGGAAGTAGAAGAGCTACGTCATCTACGTCAACCAACAGAGCTACGTCATCATCTCTTCAGTAGGTCTTATGATTGAGTGTAGTCTGGCCCGGGGGTGTGAAGGTGAACGGAAAGGCACTGGAGCAGCGAACCGCCCATGCTGTCTCTGCTTGGCTGGTTCCCATCTCTCCACTGGGATTCTCTGCCTCTAACCCTATTACAGAGGCTGAGTCACTGGCTTACTGGTGCTCTTCCATGCCATCCCTAGGAGTGGTGCATCACTTGAGTGGGTTGAGTCACTGATGTGATCTTCCTGTCTGGGTTGGCGCCCCCCTCGGGTTCGTGCCGTGGGGGAGATCTTTGTGGGCTATACTCGGCCTTGTTTCAGGGTAGTTGAAAATATCCCTCTCGTGGTGTGGGGGCTGTGCTTTGGTAAAGTGGGTCGGGTTATATCTTGCCTGGTTGGTCATGTCTCCCAACCCCCGTCTCAGCCTCCAGTATTTTGCTGCCCTAGTTTATGTGTCAGGGGGCTAGGGTCAGTCTGTTATATCTGGAGTGTTTCTTCTGTCTTATCCAGTGTCCTGTGTGATTTTAAGTATGATCCCTCTAATTCTCTCTGTCTCTCTCGGAGGACCTGAGCCCTAGGACCATGCCTCAGGACTACCTGGTCTGATGACTCATTACTGTCCCCAGTCCACCTGGTCGTGCTGCTGCTCCAGTTTCAACTGTTCTGCCTGCGGCTATCGAACCCTGACCTGTTCACCAGACATGCTACCTTGACCCGGACCTGCCGTTTTTGACTCTCTCTCTGAATGATCGACTATAAAAAGCCAACTGACATTTACTCCTGAGTTGCTGACCTGGGCTTTCTAAATAAATCTAATTGATTGATTAATGACCGGCCCACCAGTCCTCCAACCAACAGAGCTAAGTCATGAACAGCCCACAGTCCTCCAACATGGCTGAGATGCCCCCTGGGATGATGGCAGGGCCCCCTGAGATGGCCAGAGGGGGTCATATGAAGATGGCATTTGACAAAAAATGAATTAGATTGATGAAAATGTGTTTTTATATGGTTTATAGTCTGAGGTTTATTTGATGGTAATGTCCACTGCTCATTGTCTTGACATGTAATAAAGTAATTTATATTGAGTTTCTCTTCTATTGGACTGTTACTTATTTTATAAGGTTAACCAAACATCTTGGTCTGTTAGAATTTACATGAATATTTGTCATTGAGTAAGAATGACAAATACGTTTACATAAACATTGAAGCAGGAATTGTTAAGTACTTTGCAAAACCTTGCATGAGTGAAAGTGTCCTTTTAAATCAAATTAGCTGGGGAGAAAGGGCTCACATTCAGAGAGGGATCTAGGGTTTTGCCAGTTTATAGGGGCTATTTCCCAATGAGAGATTAGACTGTAGTTCTATTGGGAGAACATTTTAGTAATTTAGCAGACGCTCTGATCCAGAGCGACTTACAGTTAGAACATTCATCTTAACATAGCTAGGTGGGACAACCACATATCACAGGTATAGTAAGTACAATTTTCCTAAATAAAATACTTATCGGCAAAGTCAGAGGTAGAAAGGGGGGATTTGGTCAGGGTGAGGGGGATTTATGAGGGGGATTTATTTAAAGATACTCTTTGAAGATGTAAGGTTTCAAGTGCTTTCGGAAGATGGGCAGGGAATATGTACTAGCTTCAGGGGGAAGCTGGTTCCACCATTGGGGTGTCAAGACAGAGAAGTGCTTGGACTGGGCTGAGCGCAAGCTGCCAAGAGGGCCAAGAGACCAGAGGTAGTAGAATGGAGTGGCAAATAGTCTTGCTCTTCTGTAGGCAAGCACCATGGTCTTGTAGTGGATGTATGCTTCAACTGGAAGTCAGTGGAGTGGGCAGAGAAGTGGGGTGACATGGGAGAACATGGGAAGGTTGAAAACTAGGCAGGCTGCAGCATAAGTTGCAGGGGTTTGATGGAACAAGCGAGGAAGCCAGTCAATGCCAAGTAGCAGTAGTCCAGACGGGAGAAGATAAGAGCCTGGATTAGGAACTGCGCCACTTGTTAGCGTCTTACTCTACAGATGTTGTAGAGCATGAACCTGCAGGACAGTGTCACTGCTTTGATGTTTGCAGAGAATGACAGGGTGTTGTCCAGGGTCACGCCAAGGTTCTTTGGAAGGCAACATTGTGGAATTGTCAACCATGATGGAGATGTTTTTGAGTGGCCAGGCATTCCCTGGGAGGAAGAGCAGTTCCGTCTTGTCGAGGTTGAGCTTGAGATGGTGGGCAGACATCCAAGCAGAGATATCTGCCAGGCACACAGAGATGCCTGTTGCCACCTGGGTGTCAGAAGGAGGGGGGGGAGTAGTGAATGGCGTCCACATAGCAATGATAGGAGACCATATGAGGATATGACGGAGCTGAGTGACCTGGTGTATAGAGAGAAGAGAGCAAAGAACCGAGCTCTAGGGGACACCAGTAGTGAGAGTTCGTGGTGCAGACACAGATCCTCTCCACATCACCTGGTAGGAGTTACCTGCAGAGTCTGAGACACACAGCCCTGAAAGAGTGGAGAGGAAGATTTCATGATTCCCGGTGTTGAAGGCATTGGATAGATCTAGGAGGATTAGAAGAAAGGAGAGACAGTCAGCTTTGGCAGTGTGGAGAGCCTCCGTGACACAGACAAGAGCAGTCTCAGTTGAGTGACCCGCCTTTAAGCCTGACTGGTTAGGGTCAAGAATATCGAGAGAGATAGCTAGAAAGTTTAATAGAGACAGCACGCTCAATTGTTTTGGAATGAAAGCTAAGAGATACAGGTCTATAGTTTTTGGATGTTGAGTTGAGTGTTGGTTTGTTGAGGAGGGGAGCAACTCTGGCCATTTTGAAGTCAGAGGGGATGAGTTGATGAGGGAAGTGTAGATTGGGAGAAGGTCTCCAGAGATGGTCTGGAGAAGGGAGGAGGTGATGGGGGTCGAGTGGGCAGTTTGTCGGGCGGCCAGACCTCACTAGTCGCAGGATATCATCTGAAGAGTGAGGGGAGAAAGAGGTCAAGGTATAGGCTATATCTGTGTAAGTGGGACCAGTGGACTCAATAGTATGAGTGAATGAGGAATGGATGTCAACCTTTTTTCCAAAGTGCTTGACAAAGTGATCCACAGAGTGGGAGGAAGGAGCGGTTGGAGGATTAAGGAGAAGGTGGGTGTCACACCCTGACCATAGTTTGCTTTGTATGTTTCTATATTTTCTTTGGTCAGGGTGTGATCTGAGTGGGCATTCTATGTTACATGTCTAGTTTGTCTATTTATATGTTTGGCCTGATATGGTTCTCAATCAGAGGCAGGTGTTAGTCATTGTCTCTGATTGGGAACCATATTTAGGTAGCCTGTTTGGTGTTGGGTTTTGTGGGTGATTATTCCTGTCTCTGTGTTTGTTTGCACCAGATAGGCTGTTTAGGTTTTGTTCACATTTATTGTTTTTGTATACTGTTCGTGTTTTCAGCTTTATTAAAGATGTATACCAGTAACCACGCTACATTTTGGTCCGCCTCTCCTTCAACTCAAGAAAACTGTTACAGTGGGAATATTTCCTAGGTTTAGAGGCAGAAGCTTGAAATGTAGAGTGATAGAAAGTGTCTTTCGCAGCAGATTTAGAGGAAGAGAAGTTATAGAGCAGGCGGTGAACGGATGATAGGTCCTTCGGGAAGCTTAGTTTTCCTCCATTATAGCTTCTGTAAACTCGCAAGGAATCACTAATCCAAGGAGCAGGTGGTTCGGGCCAAGCCGGCCGGGAGGAAAGGGGACAGTGCGAGTACCAGGATTCAGAAAGGCAGGAGATTACGGTCGAAGAGGCAGAATCAGGAGACAGGAGGGAGAAGGATTTCTCAGAAGCGAGAGACTATAGGATAGAAGAGGAGAGAGTGGTGAGAGCGAAGACCATCTAGGTAGGGCCTGAGTAGCTAGTGTTGGAGGAAAGGGAGACAGAAAAGGAAACAAAGTAGTGATCAGAGACCTGGAGGGGGTTTGCGGTGAGATTAGTAGGAAAACAGGTTCTAGTAAATATGAGAAGAAGCGCATTGCCTCCCTTGTGAGTTGGAGGGGATTGGGAAAGGCTGAAGTCAAAAGAGGCAAGGAGGGAAAGAGAAAGTTATTAAATGAATCGAAGGCAGATTACACAGGTTGAATTTGCCAAGTACGAAGGGCCGTGAGCCATCGTCGGGATCCATGTCTCCGTCAGGGCCAAAAAGTCAAGGGACTGAAGGGCATAAGCGGAGATGAACTCTATGTTCTTAACCGCAGATCCGAACGCTGCCAGAGTCCCAGAATTCCACATGGGGTGTGCACGCAGGGTACACTAAATTAGAAGGGTTGGTGGGTCTGTAAAGCCTACAGGGATAGTAGCGCACATTTATAGAAAATACACACATAGTTGCCAAAGCTACAAAAAATCGAATGAGATCTTCAGAAAATAACCAGGTAAGATACTCAAGTGAGAGATGTGTGGAGCCTTCATCGAAGAACTCGGCAGAACAACTCAGCAGAACCGTCTATGTTTCGGCGAAGGTCTTAGTTTTGCTGACAAAACCACCACTGACACAGCAACCGCTGAGAAACCAGGGAGATTGAAATACTAAAATGAGTTGCTAATTGTCTATCAGAAGTGAAGAGCACACCTCCCTGTACCAATTGCTGATTGCCTAGGAGAGGAGAAACCACTCCCCACCACTCCCCACAGCCCTTCGTGCAGCCACTGATTACCAAAACAAGTCACAAATTGCCCTTACCCTTAATGCTGGTTGAGGTGTCAACAATCATCTACAAGTTAGGCTACTGGAGAGAAAATGGCTGTGGTAACTCAAACTCCCTCTCCTCCATGTCCTCTTCCACCAGAGCTATGAAACACACCATGATTATTTTTGCCATTTTAGGGTATTTCCTCCTGATCTCCAAAATGTGAGTTTGTCTTTATGTGGACATGACTTCTTTCTCACTCTAGCTGCAGTTTGGAATAAGGAGCATTTTGACCAGAGGACCTTGGCTATAAGAGGAGGTTTCGGAAGAGAGAGAGAGAGAGAGAGACTAATACTGACTTGCACATTGCTATTTATCTTTATGGAGTCAGATAATATGCATTTTAATAGATTATACAAATTGCATAGTTTGATTGAGGCCCATGAGGAATACATATTAGCTACTACAAGCTCAGAGGAGACAAATTAACATGTTTTTCATTCAACATATTCTCTATGATGTTAATGTCAATCTGACTTTCATTTTACTCTGTGTATCATGTCCTTTTTAAAGTAAGAAAGAGTACAAATCAGACAGAGAGCAAAGTAGAAGCTAGATAGTATAAGACAATATCACACAGCAGAGCAAGAAAGATCATCACAAAATTCAAATTCAAAACACAGAATTTACATTCTCATTTTTGGAAATGATTTAAAAAGTTAAATGTGTGTTTACAACTAATTCCAAGCTTCCAAATGTATATTATGAATCTTAAAATAGTGTACTTGTGTTGTAAATTAATCTGAACTGTATGCATTACATGCATTTCTTATATTCATTTGTTTTTGTTGTTGTTGCTATTGTAAAAATGGATACGATTTTGTGTAGATATTTGCCATTTCCGTTTCCCATGATATTGCTTTTGTTTCTGTGCAGGTGAGAGAAATATCTGAGTGTGTGTAGAGAGATCCTGCACACCTTTGTCTGGCTCCTTCTCTCATTGTTCCTCCTCCTTCTCATACTGCCCCCTTGTTTCTATGGCAACAGGATCCTGGTGTTCCCTGTAGATGGCAGCCACTGGGTCAACATGGAGGTGCTGGTGTAGGAGCTCCATGGGCGTGGCAACCAGATAACTGTGACACCGCTGGTTCGTAAGGGAGCGCTCACCACACTAGACATCATTCACTGTGAAGCTGGGAGAAGCAAAGTTTGACCTGAACTTTTTTGAGCAGACAGGGTGTTATGTCCTGGAGAGCCGCAGGTAAGGCTTGGTGGTGGGCAGCCTGGTCCAGATCAGAGAGCTGGTGTCCATTCTGAGATCTACGCACAGCACCACCTGCAACCTACAAGCTTGAATTTCATGCTCATGGACCCCGTCGTGCCTGCTGGTATCATCTTAGCGCATTACCTCAACCTGACCATGGTTTACAATTTTTCTCCATAGCCATGGAGTTAGCATTCACTTTGAATGGCTATGTCATTATGTTAGTAACTGTTACTCAACCCTCTCATTTGCATACTATGTTCATGCCATAAAAAGATTAAATAGAAATTGAAGATGTCGTCTTGGCCTTGGTTTCTTGTTTTGGCCTTGAGAAAACTGATCCTTCCTGTGTTTCCTGTTGGATCACTTGAATGATGATAAAACATCATGCATCGTCAAATATTTATTGGAGAGGTGACATACATCGACACAAAACCCTTATGTTTATGACAACTTTATGCTGGCGTTATGACAAAACATTCAATAATGTCTTCCCAAATGTAATATTACAGTGATGATTTTCTTCATGGGGAATTACTTTAATCTGGCATCCAGGCATGCAGGATAGTGTCACGCCCTGGTCTTAGTATTTTGTATTTTCTTTCTTTATTTTGGTCAGGCCAGGGTGTGACATGGGTTTATTTTGTGTTGTGTTTATGTATGTTTTTTTTTCGTAGGTTTTGGGATTGTGGCTTAGTGGGGTGTTCTAGCAAAGTCTATGGTTGCCTGAGGCGGTTCTCAATCAGAGGCAGGTGATTCTCGTTGTCTCTGATTGGGAACCATATTTAGGCAGCCATATTCTTTGAGTGTTTCGTGGGTGATTGTTCCTGTCTCTGTGTTTGTTTGCACCAGATAGGCTGTATAGGTTTTCACGTTACGTTTGTTGTTTTGTATTGTTCGTTTTTTCGTCGTCATTAAACATGTATCAAAAATACCACGCTGCATTTTGGTCCGACTCTCCTTCGACGGAAGAAAACCGTAACAGATAGCTGATAACCTACAGGTGGCCTACTACAGCTGACATCCCTATGAAAACAACTGTAGCAGCCCAGTGATGAGAGCAGCACTATGGCACCTCAGATGAATGGCACATGGACATAGTGTGAATGCTGCTAGAGTCAGGGTGTACTGTATAATTCTGCCATTGGCTAAATCTGCTGTCAATCTCCACCACAATGTCCTCTCAATCAAACTACATTTGAGTTTATTCCAGTGCAACCTGATCTGAAAGATGAATTCATAATAACTTGATTTGTAAAGATCTTTCATACATTATGCTGAAAGCACCAACCTAATGCCACTTGTAGCACATTCTCTTTCCTGGAAAACAATCCCTCAACGAATGTGCATTCAGGTTTTGCAGGTTTTGTGTGTCTATGAAAGTGGAACTGACAGCACTTCAACTACTTTGCAGATATGAAACAGACATTTATAATCCGTGAAAAATATAAAATTCTAAATTTATGCTTCAAACCAACTTTATAAGAGGTTTTACTAATAGGTTAAAGTTTATTTTAAAGATGTATGATATTCGGTAAGACATTGTTGGCAGAATAGACGGATGCAGTTCAATGCATAATTCATATAATTCACCAATACATTTCTTGGTAGTCAAAACAATATAGCTATTAGGTTGTTAATTAACAGCTGACCCGGTACCTTGTTTGCTGGCTCCATCCATTCAATGACTCAACATTTTGAACAAAAATTAACTACTGTAACTAAGGCTGGGAATGTCAATACAATCACACTAGTAAGGGCAATAATCACAGGTCAGCTATAACGTGACTAATAGAAGAGCACACGAGTCCACAGTTGAGTCATCTACTATATGAAATTACAGCCTGATGTTCTTGCATCTGCGCTGCTTTCAAGTGTAAAGTTTACAGTGCGCAGTGGAGGGAAAGTGTACAGACACATGCCACAGTCATAGCTAGGCTACTAAGATGTTGCAGTCTGACACAGTTAAAAGGAGATACAGTTGAAGTCGGAAGTTTACATACACCTTAGCCAAATACGTTTAAACTCAGTTTTTCACAATTCCTGACATTTAATACTCATAAAAATTCCCTGTCTTAGGTCAGTTAGGATTACCACTTCATTTTAAGAATGTGAAATGCCAGAATAATTGTTGAGAGAATGATTTATTTCAGCTTTTATTTCTTTCATCACATTCCTAGTGGGTCAGAAGTTTACATACACTCAATTAGTATTTGGTAGCATTGCCTTTAAATTGTTTCACTTGGGTCAAACGTTTCGGGTAGCCTTCCACAAGCTTCCCACAATAAGTTGGGTGAATTCTGGCCCATTCCTCCTGACAGAGCTGGTGTAACTGAGTCAGGTTTGTAAGGCCTCCTTGCTCGCACATGCTTTTTCAGTTCTGCCCACAAATTTTCTATATGATTGAGGTCAGGGCTGTGATGGCCACTCCAATACCTTGACTTTGTTGTCCTTAAGCCATTTTACCACAGCTTTGGAAGTATGCTTGGGGTCATTGTCCATTTGGAAGACCCATTTGCGACCAAGCTTTAACTTCATGACTGATGTCTTGAGATGTTGCTTCAATATATCCACATAATTTTCCTCCCTCATGATGGCATCTATTGAATGAAGTGCACCAGTCCCTCCTGCAGCAAAGCACCCTCACAACATGCTGCTGCCACCCCCGTGCTTCACGGTTGGGATGGTGTTCTTCGCCTTGCAAGCGTCCCCCTTTTTCCTCCAAACATAACGATCGTCATTATGGCCAAACAGTTCTATTTTCTCCAAAAAGTACGATCTTTGTCCCCGTGTGCAGTTGCAAACCGTAATATGGCTTTTTTATGGCGGTTTTTGGAGCAGTGGCTTATTCCTTGCTGAGCAGCCTTTCAGGTTATCTCAATATAGGACTTGTTTTTACTGTGGATATAGATAGATTTGTGCCTGTTTCCTCCAGCATCTTCACAAGGTCCTTTGCTGTTGTTCTAGGACTTTTCACACCAAAGTATATTAATCTCTAGGAAACAGAAAGTGTCTCCTTCCTGAGCGGTATGACGGCTGCATTGCCCCATGGTGTTTATACTTGCGTACGATTGTTTGTTCAGATGTATGTGGTACCTTCAGGTGTTTGGAAATTGCTCCCAAGGATCAACCAGACTTGTGGAGGTTTTTGTCTGAGGTCTTGGCTGATTTCTTTTGATTTTCCCATGATGTCAAGCAAAGAGGCAATGAGTTTGAAGGTAAGCCTTGAAATACATCCACAGGTACACCTCCAATTGACTCAAATGATGTCTATTGGCCTAGCAGATGCTTCTAAAGCCATGACATAATTTTCTGGAATTGTCCAAGCTGTTTAAAGGCACAGTCAACTTAGTGTATGTAAACTTCTGACTTACTGGAATTGTATTACAGTGAGTTATAAGTTAAATAATCTGTCTGTAAAGAATTGTTGGAAAAATTACTTAAGTAGATGTAGATGGCCTAACCACAAAAAAGTAGAAAAAAAGTAGAAAGTAGATGGCCTAACCACAAAACTAAAGTTTGTTAACAAAACATTTGTGGAGTGGTTGAAAAACGAGTTTTGATTACTCCAACGTAAGTGTATGTAAACTTCCTACTTCAACTGTAGATTCTCTTATACCTCATAAAACCACATTCATATCTTAACAAAAATACTTCTATCATTTTTTATATTTAATATACAACGTTAAGGATGGAGACTTCATACCTGTAGTGTAAATACTTTTCAAGTTCCAGTATTTCCTCTACAACCTTTTAAATGTCATCACATAATTCAAACCTGTTTGACATTCATTTTCTACAGATCATCTCTGACCATTCCTCACGTTCTTATGTTAGAAATATTGTTCCAGTTTTCGCTTTTTGAATGTGTTAGAGTTTCAGCGGCAAAAAGTCTGTTAACAAAGCACATTCCTTTGTGGATTTTATTGGAGGGGGAGAAAGAGCCCCCTTCTGTAATTTACAACAGGGTGTGAACTGTTTAACCGTCCCAGGTCCCTCCTCCCCTCTTCTGTGGGTGAGAGAAGGTCTGGGTATTGTCAACCATTGCCAAGCTGATCTGACCCATTGTGATCCTCACAGGACAGTCATGACATATTTGTCATTTCAAACATTCTATGAATTTATGAAAACCTGAAAAGGACTGTTCCCAAGTGTCCAAAAAAAAGTGTCATATTCTTCCTGGTTGTCACGTTCTGACCTTTATTTCCTTTGTTTTGTCTTTATTTAGTATGGTCAGGGCGTGAGTTGGGGTGGGCAGTCTATGTTTGTTTTTCTATGTTTGGTTTCTGTTTCGGCCTAGTATGGTTCTCAATCAGAGGCAGGTGTCGTTAGTTGTCTCTGATTGAGAATCATACTTAGGTAGCCTGGGTTTCACTGTTGGTTTGTGGGTGTTTGTTTCCGTGTCAGTGTTTGTCGCCACACGGTACTGTTTTGTTTCTTCTGTTATTTTTGTATTCAGTGCTTTCTTTGATTAAAGTTATGGACACTTACCACGCTGCATCTTGGTCCGATCCTTACTCCTCTTCTGACAAAGAGGAAATCTGCCGTTACACTGGGGGTGTATATGACCATATTTTAAGAAGAGTTACTGTTGCTAAAATGCTGTCCGTTTCACTTTAAGTAACTTGCATACCTGCAGACATTCCAGACATTTTTATTGTGCTTCATGATTATGTCCACGTCACCTCCTGTCATTCTCTCTCTAAGCATTTGAGAAGAGTGGAAAGGTAAGAAAGGCTATATACATCTGTTTTTTTTAAATGTCTTTTCTCTGAGAACTTTAAGTAATAGATGTTGATGATAATAGATGATAGTGTGAAATTATATATATTTTTTTAAAGGGTGTAGTTATTTTACAGAACAGTCAATAATATCTTTACAGGGTTAGTCAGAATGTGAATGAGGAACCATCAGTAAATCACTACTGTGTCATGCTGTACATTCGTGGCATGATTTTGATGAATTTAATGGCTAGATTAAATCTTTCTGTCTCAACCAATGATAATCAATAACTACAGAACAATTTCATTGTTTTATTTAGCCAATGTTGGAGGTGTAACTACGTTGGAGCTGCCAAATCAGCAAGAAGCCTTGAGTGTTGTAATCTACACCTCGATTAGCCTGATATGAATCCTTATTATTTCAAATAATGATTTTCAGTATTAGTGTCATTGTGTCAATATAGCCTACAATTTCTCGTTCTGAACTTCAAACATGGGTGGGATTTAAGGACGGGTGTGGCAGCTCACCTCCAACATCGCCTAAACAATGTAACTGCGTTGCAGTTGTCGGTTATCATTGGTTAGCGCTGGAACTGATTTTAATCTAGGCCTAGGTCTGTAAAAAAATGTTTAAATAAATCAGGTGGCCCAACAAATGTTTTAGTTACTAGAACCACAGCCTTTTTGATTTGTGTGAACTTATTACATATTAAAGTTTGCCTTTGCAAACACAAATGGTTGCTTTGATCACTTAACACTTTTAGTTTCCTGAGACCCACAACATAAAATACCATGTTGGCTTAAGATACATTTGTTCTCATTAACATATTTCCCAGTGTGCCTTTCAGCAAGTACTTCATTTTATTAAATGTACTTGTCAACTACATGTTTACACTTAACATATTTTCAGAGGTTAAAATATCATGCATATAGCAAAACATGGATTTGTTTTCATCATTAGTAAGCTTGTTTATCTGGTCTTTGGTTAGTCAAGATAGATTTGAAAGAAACCACTCTCTAGTCCAATAATTGGATCATACTTGAAACAGTTAACGCACAACCCTAATTTAACAAAAGCCGTCTGTCTATCACTTGATGTTTCCCAACTTGTCTCATTGACTCTGTTTTTTGGTAAACTCAAAATGCATATTGGATGCAACATTTTGCCCCAAGTTGGGTGAAGTCAAATCTTCCTTCTCATTATGTCTGGAGACAGGTCTGATCACCATGGCAGCAAACATCATAGTCCACCAACAGGTGGCAGCACCTGCTATGAAGGGCTGGAACACTGGCCTTTTTGACTGCTGTCAAGACATGAATTCCTGTGAGTATCCATGGGACAACTTATCCCATCCGCCCCTAAACTCAGGGTATTCTGTCTTAAAATATTGCCACCACCTTTAAAAGTTGTATTGTTGCTCTTTCTGTTGATAAGATATTATGTCTGTGTGCAGGTTGTTATGGTTTCTGGTGCTGTCCTTGCTTAGCCTGCTCCACCACGGGAGAGTTTGGAGAGAGTACCTGTCTGCCATTAGTGGACATCATTGGCCCTGCTTGCATGGTTGCTTTTGGGGTGCCCATCATAGTGCCACCCGCAAGTCTGTCCATGCGGGTTGCTGTACGCCACAAATATGGCATTCAGGTGATGGTTCCCATTACATACAAACATTGCATAAATGTTTTTGCAGATGCATACACTACCGTTCAAATGTTTGGGGTCACTTAAAAATATCCTTGTTTTTGAAAGAAAAGCAGATTTCTGTCCATTAAAATAATATAAAATTGATCAGAAATACTGTGTAGACATTGTTAATGTTGTAAGTGACTATTGTAGCTGGAAACAGCAGATTTTTAATGTAATATCTACGTAGGTGTACAGAGGCCCATTATCAGCAACCATCGCTCCTGTGTTCCAACGGCACGTTGTGTTAGCTAATCCAAGTTTATAATTTGAAAAGGCTAATTGATCATTAGAAAACCCTTTTGCAATTGTTAGCACAGCTGAAAACTGTTCTGATTAAAGAAGCAATAAAACTGTCCTTCTTTACACTAGTTGAGTATCTGGAGCGTCAGCATTTGGTTACGATTACAGGCTCAAAATGTCCAGAAACTACTCTATTCTTGTTCTGAGAAATGAAGGCTCTTCCATGAGCGAAATTTCCAAGAAACTGAAGATCTCGTACAACAGTGGGTGCTACTCCCTTCACAGAACAGTGCAAACTGTCTCTAACCAGAATAGAAAGAGGCGTGGGAGGCCCCGGTGAACAACTGAGCAAGAGGACAAGTACATCAGTGTCTAGTATGAGAAACAGACTCCTTACAAGTCCTCAACTGGCAGCTTCATTAAATAGTACCCACAAAATACCCGTCTCAACGTCAACAGTGAGGAGGCGACTCCGAGATGCTGGCCTTCTAGGCAGAGTTGCAAAGAAAAAGACATATCTCAGACTGGCCAATAAAAAGAAAAGATGAAAATGGGCAAAAGAGCACAGACAACGAACAGAGGAACTCTGCCTAGACGGCCAGCATCCCGGAATCGCCTCTTCACTGTTGAGACTGGTGTTTTACAAGTGCTATTTAATGAAGCAGCCAATTGAGGACTTGTGAGGCGTCTGTTTCTGAAACTATACATCCTAATGTAGTTGTCCTCTTGCTCAGTTGTGCACTGGGGCCTCCCACTCTTTCTATTCTGGTTAGAGACAGTTTGCACTGTTCTGTGAAGGGAGTAGTACACAGTGTAGTACGAGATCTTCAGTTTCTTGGCAATTTCTCGCATGGAATAGCCTTCATTTCTCAAAACAAGAATAGACTGACGAGTTTCAGAAGAAAGTACTTTGTTTCTGGCCATTTTGAGCCTGTAATCGAACACACAAATGCTAATTCTACAGTTACTCAACTAGTCTAAAGAAGGCCTGTTTTATTGCTTCTTTAATCAGAACAGGTTTCAGCTGTGCTAACATGATTGCAAAATAGTTTTCTGATCAATTCACCGTGTAAATTGAAAAACTTGGATTAGCTAAGACCATGTGCCATTGGAACACAGGAGTGATGGTTGCTGATAATGGGCCTCTGTACGCCTATGTCGATATTCCATTGTAAATCTGTTTCCAGCTACAATTGTCATAATACTATGTTGTATTTCTGATCAATTTGTTATTTTAATGGACAAAAAAAAATGCCCTTCATTCAAAAACAAAGACATTTATAAGTGAAGCCAAACGGTAGTGTATGTTGCGATAGGGGTATTATATATGTTCTGTTAACTTGCGTGTGTAATAGTGTGAAACAAGTGTCTGTGTGGGTCCATAGCAAAGCCTCTGTGAGGATATCATGGCATCCTGCTTCTGTGTCTGGTGCTCATGGTGTCAGATGGCCAGGGAGATCAAAGACCACAAGAAGAGCTGCACTTTCACAACCATCCAGCCTGTGGCCATCCAAGTGCAGCCTCAAACCATGACCAACTCAAACGTGTCCTACATAACCAATCAACAGAGCTACACCATGACCAGCCCACAGTCCCCCAACCCACAGGGCTACATCATGACCAACCCACAGGGCTACATCATGACCAGCCCACAGTTCCCAAACCAACAGGGCTACATCATGACCAGCCCACAGTCCTCCACCATGGTTGAGAAGCATCCTGATATGATGGCAGGCCCCCCTGGCATTGCCGGAGGGGCTCAAATTAAGATGGCATCTGACCAACATGCCATGGCAGGCACTTCTCAAATGATGGCTTCTGCTCCTAATGCCTATAACCCTGCTTTCATGATGCCCCCTGATATGTCTAACCATATGGTGAACACCACTGTCTCCACCCAACCATCCAAATGCTGAGCTCTGCTGCTTCATCGAATCACTTTCTGATAGCTGACATTGCTGTAATGTTCAGTCAGTGAATTCATTTGATTTATGAAAATGTTTTTATACGGTTAATAGTCTGAGGTCTATTTGATGGTAATGGCCTCTGCTCATTGTCTTGACATGTAATAAAGTCATTTATATTGTGTTTCTCTTCTATTGGAATGTTACTTCATATATTAGAAAAGACTGACAACTTTTTCATGCAAATTGATCCTGTAGACAATGAGAAACAGTGAGAGATGTTTACATGAACATTTAGAGGCAGGAATTGTACTTTGCAAAATCTCACATTGGTGAAACTATTTTCATCTAATTAGCTGGCGAGGAATTGCTCACACACTCGGAGAAGGATCTAGGGTTTTGCCAGTTTATAGGGGCTATTTCCCATTGAGGGATTATTAGACCGTAGTTCTAATTGGAGAACAATAGCTGTGCAAACTCAAACTCCCTCTCCATGTCCTCTCCCACCAGAGCTGTGGAACACACTAGGATTACTTTCTGACATGTTAGTGTATTTCCTCCCGATCTCCATTATGTGATGTATTTATGTGGATACCACTTCTTTCTCACTCAGTTTGAAATGAAGCGGCTCTTTGACCAGAAGACCTTGTCTATAAGAGGAGGTATCAGACGAGAGAGGGAGTTAGTGAGAGAACGACCATAATACCTTGTATCACCCTTCAAGATATGAAATCTCTGATTTTTATACTCTGTTTATCAAATATAATATTCAGTCTATTCTGGATGGCGCAACTCTTCAGTTTGTAGGCCTTCCCAGCCCCCAAAATGTATGTTAACGATGCTCTTCTTGCTAGTCAACTCATAGAAATATGCAAGTCAGTATTAGGCTATTTATATATGTAGTCTGATAATGTACATTTTGATAGACTATACAAAATACATACTTTGAGGCCGGAGAGGACTGAATATTAGCCATTACAAACTCAGACAAGTTCTCATATTTTTAATCCAATATAATTTATATGATATCTGTCTGACATTCATTTTACTCTGCATCTCATGCCCTCTTTAAAATAAGAAAGAGTACAAATCAGACAGAGCAAAGTAGAAGCTAGATAGTATAAGACTATTAAACAGCTCAGCAAGAAAAATCAAATCATAAAATTGCAAATACAGAAAGTATATTCTCATTTGTGGGAATTATATAAAAAGTTTAAAGTTTGGTTACAACTCATTCCAACCTTTCAAATGTATATTTTGAATCTACCATACTGTCATGGTACTGTATTTGAATCTAAACTCTATGCATTACATGCATTTATTATATTCATCATTTTTTGTTTGTTGCTATTATAAAAATGGATTCTATTTGTGTAGATGATTTCCATTTCCCATGACAATGCTCTTGTGTGGAGGGGAGAAATGTCTGAGCTTGTGCAGAGAGATCCTGCCCATCTTTGTCTGGCTCCTCCTCCCATTGTTGCTCCTTTTCACACCGCCCCCTTTTTGCCACCAGTTTGCTTTCTCTATCCCGGAAAAAATCCCTCAGCATTCAGGTTTTGCAGGTTTTGTGTGCCTCTATGAAAGTGGGATTGACAGCACTTTAACTACGTTGCAAATATTAAACAAACAGACAATCATAGTATCAGTGGAAAATATACAATTTCCAGTTTTTGCATCAAAACCAATTTTATAAGGTTTTAAATATGTGTACATTGCACATTGTGTACATTGAGGGGTAGAGACAAGCACAAGACAGGTGAAACAGATCAGGGTGTGCCATTTTAGGATTGTTAATTAACAGCTGGCCTGGTACCTTGTTTGCTGCATCCAGCCATTCGGGATGTACTGTTTCAGTTTCAAAGACAAAATATTTTTAACTAAAACGGACGACTGTAACTAAGGATGGGTATGCCAATACATAGCAAGGGCAATGATCACAAGTTAGTCATAACGTGGATAACAGTATAGCACACGTGTCAAACACAAGGCCCGCGGGCCGAATAGGACCCACAAGCGAATATAAATGAGTCAATAGTTTAGTCATCTACCTTATGAAATTACAGCCTGATGCGCTTGCATCGGTGAATTGAACTTCAATTGCACTGCTTTCATGTGTCCTGTTTACAGCGCAGTGTTTGACTGCAAATGCGGAGGGAGTCGAAAAGAGATCACAGAATTACATCTTCAAACTAAGGGAAAACATGGTATCCATGACAGAGAGGAAGAAGCATTCATACATATACATGGGTAAGAGAGTCTAGCTAGCTATATTTTCAGATATTATATGTTTCTAATTTGGTCAGAAAGTTGTTTTTATTGCAAGTTAAAGCGTTCTGTTAGCTAGCTAGCTAACGTTAGCTGACTGACTGGCTCGTTAGCTAACGTGTATGATCTGTGTAGTAATATTATTCGTATCTCAGAGCTTTTTGCATTGCTAGTTATAGCCTAATGTTAGCTAGCTAGCTAACAATGTACCTAGTTGGTGGTTAGCTTTAGTTACCTGTAGACTCATGCAGGGTAGTAACGTTACAAGTTGGGATTATGGTTCATTGTCTAGCTAGCTAGATATCTAAACAAAAGACTCCACTATGCAAGTAACCATTTCACTGTACCGTTTACACCTTCTGTATCCTGTGCATGTGACAAATAAGTGTTGATTTTATTTGATATAGTCAAATCAAATCAAATCAAATTTTATTTGTCACATACACATGGTTAGCAGATGTTAATGCGAGTGTAGCGAAATGCTTGTGCTTCTAGTTCCGACAATGCAGTAATAACGAGCAAGTAATCTAACTAACAATTCCAAAAAAAACTACTGTCTTATACACAGTGTAAGGGGATAAAGAATATGTACATAAGGATATATGAATGAGTGATGGTACAGAGCAGCATAGGCAAGATACAGTAGATGATATCGAGTACAGTATATACATATGAGATAAGTATGTAAACCAAGTGGCATAGTTAAAGTGGCTAGTGATACATATATTACATAAGGATGCAGTCGATGATATAGAGTACAGTATCAACGTATGCATATGAGATGAACAATGTAGGGTAAGTAACATTATATAAGGTAGCATTGTTTAAAGTGGCTAGTGATATATTTACATCATTTCCCATCAATTCCCATGATTAAAGTGGCTGGAGTAGAGTCAGTGTCATTGACAGTGTGTTGGCAGTAGCCACTCAATGTTAGTGGTGGCTGTTTAACAGTCTGATGGCCTTGAGATAGAAGCTGTTTTTCAGTCTCTCGGTCCCAGCTTTGATGCACCTGTACTGACCTCGCCTTCTGGATGACAGCGGGGTGAACAGGCAGTGGCTCGGGTGGTTGATGTCCTTGATGATCTTTATGGCCTTCCTGTAGCATCGGGTGGTGTAGGTGTCCTGGAGGGCAGGTAGTTTGCCCCCGGTGATGCGTTGTGCAGACCTCACTACCCTCTGGAGAGCCTTACGGTTGAGGGCGGTGCAGTTGCCATACCAGGCGGTGATACAGCCCGCCAGGATGCTCTCGATTGTGCATCTGTAGAAGTTTGTGAGTGCTTTTGGTGACAAGCCGAATTTCTTCAGCCTCCTGAGGTTGAAGAGGCGCTGCTGCGCCTTCCTCACGATGCTGTCTGTGTGAGTGGATCAATTCAGTTTGTCTGTGATGTGTATGCCGAGGAACTTAAAACTTGCTACCCTCTCCACTACTGTTCCATCGATGTGGATGGGGGGGTGTTCCCTCTGCTGTTTCCTGAAGTCCACAATCATCTCCTTAGTTTTGTTGACGTTGAGTGTGAGGTTATTTTCCTGACACCACACTCCGTGACCACACACCTGACACCACACACCACACACCACACTCCGACACCCTCACCTCCTCCCTGTAGGCCGTCTCGTCGTTGTTGGTAATCAAGCCTACCACTGTTGTGTCGTCCGCAAACTTGATGATTGAGTTGGAGGCGTGCGTGGCCACGCAGTCGTGGGTGAACAGGGAGTACAGGAGAGGGCTCAGAACGCACCCTTGTGGGGCCCCAGTGTTGAGGATCAGCGGGGAGGAGATGTTGTTGCCTACCCTCACCACCTGGGGGCGGCCCGTCAGGAAGTCCAGTACCCAGTTGCACAGGGCGGGGTCGAGACCCAGGGTCTCGAGCTTGATGACGAGCTTGGAGGGTACTATGGTGTTGAATGCCGAGCTGTAGTCGATGAACAGCATTCTCACATAGGTATTCCTCTTGTCCAGATGGGTTAGGGCAGTGTGCAGTGTGGTTGAGATTGCATCGTCTGTGGACCTATTTGGGCGGTAAGCAAATTGGAGTGGGTCAAGGGTGTCAGGTAGGGTGGAGGTGATATGGTCCTTGACTAGTCTCTCAAAGCACTTCATGATGACGGATGTGAGTGCTACGGGGCGGTAGTCGTTTAGCTCAGTTAGCTTAGCTTTCTTGGGAACAGGAACAATGGTGGCCCTCTTGAAGCATGTGGGAACAGCAGACTGGTATAGGGATTGGTTGAATATGTCCGTAAACACACCGGCCAGCTGGTCTGCGCATGCTCTGAGGGCGCGGCTGGGGATGCCGTCTGGGCCTGCAGCCTTGCGAGGGTTAACACGTTTAAATGTCTTACTCACTTCGGCTGCAGTGAAGGAGAGACCGCATGATTCCGTTGCAGGCCGTGTCAGTGGCACTGTATTGTCCTCAAAGCGGGCAAAAAGTTATTTAGTCTGCCTGGGAGCAAGACATCCTGGTCCGTGACTGGGCTGGGTTTCTTCCTGTAGTCCGTGATTGACTGTAGACCCTGCCACATACCTCTTGTGTCTGAGCCGTTGAATTGAGATTCTACTTTGTCTCTGTACTGGCGCTTAGCTTGTTTGATAGCCTTGCGGAGGGAATAGCTGCACTGTTTGTATTCAGTCATGTTACCAGACACCTTGCCCTGATTAAAAGCAGTGGTTCGTGCCTTCAGTTTCACACGAATGCTGCCATCAATCCACGGTTTCTGGTTAGGGAATGTTTTAATCGTTGCTATGGGAACGACATCTTCAACGCACGTTCTAATGAACTCGCACACCGTATCAGCGTATATAGTGTGTGTTTACCAGAGACAGTAATGTGAAGAATCACATGACCTGCACCAAAGTCTAATTAGGATATAACTTTAGACTAACGAGACAGTGTCCAAGTTCTAAAGTTCTCCAGTAGAATGCCCTGCTTTTATTTTGTCAAACTCACAACCATAAGCTATTTTCTGTAATTAGCTTACCATTAACTTGTAAATAATGATCTTGTTGTGAGTTTATTTTGCTGTAATAATGAATACCAATTAGCTAAAGTTAAGATGTTGTCTGCTATATGGTATGGTCATTATTTGAACGGGTTAGTAAGCTAAGGTAAAGTTGCTAGCTAACAAGCTAGAAACGAACCAAAACATTGTTTAGAATTTGCTTTTAGTTGCCTGGTTTGCTGCAATGACATTCTAAACAGTTGGGTTTACTGGTGTTGTAATACACCAGTTATTTTGGACCACCAGGTTGCTGGTGTAATGCATGTTTTTGTGTATATCACTTTTCATAGCAAGTTCAATGTCGGACGTGTCACTGGTGTAGAGAGGAGTAGGCAGGAGGCAGTTGCAGGTTTAGAGCTACTGAATTTATTTAAGAACCATGGAAAATCAAACGCTGTTGTGCTCAAAATATATCTTCATAAACAAAAAGGCACAGGGCGAACCCAAAGTGCAAAATATAAAGTTCTCAGGAAATAGAAAAGATAGATTCCTCTCAGGAAAACAAGTAACATTTTACAATGGCCGACAAAGACAAATGGCAGAGGGAGTATACAGTATATACAGTGATAGAGTGGGGATTGGAACCAGGTGTGTGTAATGATGACGAGACAAGTCCGGGGGTTGATGAGTGAAGGGCATTTGCCAGCTGTAGGTTCGGCAGCAGCTAGAAGGCCAGCGACGCCGAATGCCTGAGCTGGACAGAAGGGAGAGCCAAAGCAAAGGCTGGTGTGACGGGACGACAATAGAATGTTCATGATGTCACTTAGACAACTGTATACAGACATGTTGATAGACGTAGTATAAATGACCCTTTACTCTTAAAATCTTTGGATGTTTAGTACACGACGGTACTCACTGTTTAGCACATGGTGTCACATGTGAATCCCTGTAGAGATGGGTGAGGCTGGTTTAAGAGGGTGTGAACAATGCTGAATGGGTGAAGACAAACAAGAGCTCTCCCATAGGTGTACCAAAACATTCAAGGGCCGTTTTCTCAAAAGTGGGGTTAGAAGTTGATCAACTTTCAAAGTAGAATTAATTTCCCATTGGTCCTCAAGTGTAGTGTATAATATACAATTTTCTAGCTGAGTCTATTTTTATCCAATGTAAAAAACACAATTTCAAATTTTGCTGCACAAGACCTAATTGAGCCAGTCTGTCACATATTTGCAGAAATCCATTCATGTATTTTGTGGCTTTTGGCAAATGCGTTCTGATGATCTAAATTCATGCTGTTGATACTGCCTGTAAACACACAGTCCAGTTCAAACTGAACGATGGCAGGCAGTTGTGGAAAATGGTTTATTTGCATATAGGCCTATTTTTAGCTCTGATTGGCTATGGCGCAGTGGTCTGCGCAGATTCCAATCCTGGACAAGACAGAGATTTTATTTACTGCAGTGTCTATTAATTGCCTAAATGCACGGCTTCTTTCCCACTCTATATTGCTATAGAATTTTCACTAATGCCTTACTATACGTCATTCCCAAACATTCTATGAAAATGACCATATGTAAGTGCTGCTTGTCAGAAAATGTTTTTAAAAAACATGTCATATTCTTCCTGGGGGTGTATATGAACTGATTTTAATGAGAGTTAATGTTGCTAAAATGCTGTCAGTTTGACTTTAAGTAGCCTGCATACCTGCAGACATTCCAGACATATTTATTGTGCTTCATGATTAAGTCCAAGTCCCCTTCTGTCAATCACTCTCAGAATTCGAAAAGGGTGGACAGGTAAAATGTGGTCTCCCGAGTGACGCAGTGGTTTAAAGCACTGTGGTCTAAGGCACTGCATATCAGTTCTAGAGGTGTCACTACAGACCCTGGTTCGATCCCAGGCTGTATCACAACTGGCCGTGATAGGGAGTCCTATAGGGCGGCGCACAATTGGCCCAGCCTCGTTCGGGTTAGGGGAGGGTTTGGTCGGGGTAGGCCGTCATTGTAAAATAAGAATTTGTTCTTACCTGGTTAAATAAAATACAAAAATAATACAAAGAGATCAGGTTTGGATCTACAGTGGCATGCGAAAGTATTCACCCCCTTGGCATTTTTCCTATTTTGTCGCCTTACAACCTGGAATTAAAATAGATTCTTTTGTATAATTGTATTTACACAACATGCCTACCACTTTGAAGATGCAAAATATTTTTTGTTGTGAAACATACAAGACAAAAAACAGAGAACTTGAGCGTGCATAACTATTCACCCCCCCCAAAGTCAATACTTTGTAGAACCACTTTTTGCAGCAATTACAGCTACAAGTCTCTTGGGGTATATCTCTATAAACTTGGCACATCTACCCACTGGGATTTTTGCCCATTCTTCAAGGCTAAACTGCTCCAGCTCCTTCAAGTTGGATGGGATCCGCTGGTGTACAGCAATCTTTAAGTCATACCTCAGATTCTCAATTGGATTGAGGTCTGGGTTTTGAATAGGCCATTCCAAGACATTTAAATGTTTCCCCTTAAACCACTCGAGTGTTGCTTTAGCAGTATGCTTAGGGTCATTGACCTGCTGGAAGGTGAACCTCCAGGCAAGTCTCAATTCTCTGGAAGACTAAAACAGGTTTCCCTCAAGAGTTTCCCTGTATTTAGCACCATCCATCATTCCTTAAATCCTGACCAGTTTCCCAGTCCCTGCTGATGAAAAACATCCCCACAACATGATGCTGCCACCACCATGCTTCACTGTGGGGATGGTGTTCTCAGGGTGATGGGAGGTGTTGGGTTTGTGCCCGACATAGAGTTTTCCTTGACGGCCAAAAAGCTCAATTTTACTCTCATCTGACCAGAGTTCATTCTTCCATATGTTTGGGGAGTCTCCCACATGCCTTTTGGCAAACACCAACTGTGTTTGCTTATTGTTTTCTTTAAGCAATGTTTTTTTTTCTGTCCACTCTTCTGTAAAGCCCAGCTCTGTGGAGTGTACGGCTCAAAGTTGTCCTATGGATAGATACTCCAATCTCCGCTGTGGAGCTTTGTAGCTCCTTCTGGGTTATCTTTGGTCTCTTTGTTGCCTCTCTGATTAATGCCCTCCTTGCCTGGTCCGTGAGTTTTGGTGAGCGGCCCTCTCTTGGCAGGTTTGTTGTGGTGCCATATTCTTTCCACTTTTTAGTAATGGATTTAACTGTGCTCAGTGGGATGTTCAAAGTTTTGGATATTTTTATAACCCAACCCTGATCTATACCTCTCCACAACTTTGTCCTTGACCTGTTTGGAGTGCTCCTTGGTCTTCATGGTGCCGTTTCCTTGGTGGTGCCCCTTGCTTAGCGGTGCCCCTTGCTTAGTGGTGTTGCAGACTCTGAGGCCTTTCAGAAGAGGTGTATATATACACTGAGATCATGTGACAGATCATGTGACACTTATATTGCACACAGGTGGACTTTATTTAACTAATTATGTAACTTCTGAAGTTAATTGGTTGCACCAGATCTTATTTAGGGGCTTCATAGCAAAGGAGGTGAATACATATGCACGCACCACTTTTCTGTTTTTAATTTGTTTTAATTTTTTGAAACAAGGTCTTTTTTTTCATTTCACTTCACCAATTTGGACTATTTTGTGTACGTCCATTACATGAAATCCAAATAAAAATAGGAAAAATAGGAAAATCCCCAAGGGGGTGAATACTTTTGCACGGCACTGTATATAGCCAATATTTCTTAATGAAAATATTATTTCTCAATAATACAAGTACTATAAATAGAGAATAGATAATTGTGTGTGACATGGGTAAAATGGTTGTAGTTATTTTACAGAACATTTGGTAATATCTTTACAGGGTTAAAGGTGGAATGTTAATGAGGAAACAACAGTAGGCCACAATTGTGTTACACTGTACTTTCCTGGCAGCATTTTGTGAGTTTAATGTCTAGATTCAATCAGTTCTGCCCAAATCTGCGACCACCAACAACTGCATAGCAGTGTCATAGTTTTATTTGGAGTTGTCAAATCAGGAAGCTGCCATAATACAAATACAGAAATACAGTTCAAACACTGGAATGTGTGTTATAATCTACTCCTTAATTAGGCTGATATGAGTCCTTATTTCTTTTCGTGACAATGACAACAAGAGAAGCCGCTCACCGATTTGACAGCTCCAACACAGCCACACCTCCAACATCGCCTAAACAAAAACAATGAAACTTCTATTCAGTTGTCAGTTATCACGAAGTTAGCGCTGGAACTGAATGCAGGCATAGGTCTGTAATAAATCAGAGGGGGCCCAACTAAAAAAAGATTTAGTAACTCAACGTGGTCGCAGAGCATTTCGTATTATTCTGTATGTAAACCTGAGACACTAAATGTTGTATGATATGTTACGTTTCATATCGCTTGTGCTAATTTGTCATTTGTGGATGTCCATCATACATTTTGTGTGATATGTTAATAATTACAATGAATATGATATATTAAGAAATGCAATTCGTAAAATATGACACAAATTGCAATTCGTACAATATGTTAAGAATCTTCAAAATTTACAATATGTTACGAATTTCCAAAACCTATATGTTACGAATACCAATGTATTGCGGCTAACATTAGCTATGTGGCAAACACTACCATTAGCTAGCTCTAGGTTTTAGGGTTAGTTATGGTTAGGGTTAAGATTAAGGTTAGCTTAAATGGTTCAGGTTAGGGTTAGTGTTAAGGGAAGGATTGGCTAACATGCTAAGTAGTTGCAAAGTAGCTAAAAAGTTGCTAATAAGGTGCTGAAGTTGTCTGAAATGAGGGTTGCTAGACATTAATGTTATATCCAATCAAATGTATTTATATAGCCCTTCATTCATCAGCTGATATCTCAAAGTGCTGTATAGAAACCCAGCCTAAAACCCCAAACAGCAAGCAATGCAGGTGTAGAAGGACGGTGGCTAGGAAAAACTCCCTAGAAAGGCCGAAACCTAGGAAGAAACCTAGAGAGGAACCAGGCTATGAGGGGTGGCCAGTCCTCTTCTGGCTGTGCCGGGTGGAGATTATAACAGAACATGGCCAAGATGTTCAAATGTTCATAAATGACCAGCATGGTCAAATAATAATAATCACAGTAGTTGTCGAGGGTGCAGCAAGTCAGCACCTCAGTAGTAAATGTAAGTTGGCTTTTCATAGCCGGTCATTAAGAGTATCTCTACCACTCCTGCTGTCACTAGAGAGTTGAAAAAAAGCAGGTCTGGAACAGGTAGCACATCCGGTGAACAGGTCAGGATTCCATGGCCGCAGGCGGAACAGTTGAAATTGGAGCAGCAGCACGGCCAGGGGGACTGGGGACAGCAAGGAGTCATCATGCCAGGTAGTCCTGAGGCATGGTCCCAGGGCTCAGGTCCTCCGAGAAAGAGAGAATTAGAGAGAGCATACTGAAATTTACACAGAACACCGGATAAGACAGGAGAAATACTCCAGATATAACAAACTGACCCTAGCCCCCTGACACAAACTACTGCAGCATAAATACTGGAGGCTGAGACAGGAGGGGTCAGGAGACACTGTGGCCCCATCCAATGATACCCCCGGACAGGGCCAAACAGGAAGGATATAACCCCACCCACTTTGCCAAAGCACAACCCCCACACCACTAGAGGGATATCTTCAACCACCAACTTACCATCCTGAGACAAGGCCGAGTATAGCCCACAAAGATCTCCGCCACGGCACAACCCAAGGAGGGGCGCCAACCCAGACAGGAAGATCACATCAATGACTCAACCCACTCAAGTGACGCACCCCTCCTAGGGACGGCATGAAAGAGCACCAGTAAGCCAGTGACTCAGCCCCTGTAATAGGGGTAGAGGCAGAGAATCCCAGTGGAAAGAGGGGAACCGGCCAGGCAGAGACAGCAAGGGCGGTTCGTTGCTCCAGAGCCTTTCCGTTCACCTTCACACTCCTGGGCCAGACTACACTCAATCATATGACCCACTGAAGAGATGAGTCTTCAGTGAAGACTTAAAGGTTGAGACCAAGTCTGCGTCTCTCACATGGGTAGGCAGACCATTCCATAAAATGGAGCTCTATAGGAGAAAGCCCTGTCTCCAGCTGTTTGCTTAGAAATTCTAGGGACAATTAGGAGGCCTGCGTCTTGTGACCGTAGCGTACATGTAGGTATGTACGGCAGGCCCAAATCAGAGAGATAGGTAGGAGCAAGCCTATGTAATGCTTTGTAGATTAGCAGTAAAACCTTGAAATCATCCCTTGCCTTGGCAAGAAGCCAGTGTAGGGGGGCTAGCACTGGAGTAATATGATCAAATTTTTGGGTTCTAGTCAGGATTCTAGCAGCCGTATTTATCACTAACTGAAGTTTATTTAGTGCTTTATCCGGGTAGCCGGAAAGTAGAGCATTGCAGTAGTCTAACCTAGCAGTAACAAAAGCATGGATACATTTTTCTACATCATTTTTGCACAGAAAGTTTCTGATTTTTGCAATGTTACGTAGATGGAAAAAAGCTGTCCTTGAAACAGTCTTGATATGTTCACCCATCCACTGTAAACATCAACACTCCTTTCGTTTTTGCCTTAATCAGCTTCTTGATTTGCCACACCTGTCAGGTGGATGGATTATCTTGGGATAGGAGAAATGCTCAGTAACAGGGATGTAAATACATTTGTGTAAAACATTTGAGAGAAATAAGCTTTTTGTGCGTATGGACAACTTCTGGGATATTTTATCTCAGCTCATGAAACATGGAACTTTACATCCTGCCTTAAAATTTTTGTTCAGTATAAGATAGAATGTTACTTAAAGTGACTATGCATAGATAATAACAGAGAGTAGCAGCAGCACAGAAGAGGGGGGGGCAGTACAAATAGTCTGGATAGACATTTCTTTAGCTGTTCAGGAGTCTTATAGCTTGGGGGTAGAAGCTGTTTAGAAGCCTCTCGGACCTAGACTTGGCGCTCCGGTATCGCTTGCCGTGCGGTAGCAGAGAGAATAGTCTATGACTAGGGCGGCTGGAGTCTTTGACAATTTTTAGGGCCTTCCTCTGATATTTTTAGGGCCTTCCGCCTGGTGTAGAGGTCCTGGATGGCAGGAAGCTTGGCCCTGGTGATTTAGTGAGCCATATGCACTACCCTCTGTAGTGCCTTGAGGTCGGAGGCCGAGCAGTTGCCATGCCAGGCAGTGATGCAAACCGTCAGGATGCTCTCGATGGTGCAGCTGTAAAACATTTTGAGGATCTGAGGACCCATGCCAAATATATTCAGTCTCCTGAGGGGGAATAGGTTTTGTCGTGCCCTCTTCATGACTGTCTTGGTGTGCTTGGACCAACTGGAAGCTCTCAACCTGCTCCACTACAGCCCCGTCGATGAGAATGAGGGCGTGCTCGGTCCTCTTTTTCCTGTAATCCACAATCATCTCCTTTGTCTTGATTACGTTGAGGGAAAGGTTGTTGTCCTTGCATCACACGGTGAGGTCTCTGACCTCCTCCCCATAGGCTGCCTCAACGTTGTCGGTGATCAGGCCTACCACTGTTGTGTCATCTGCAAACTTAATGATGGTGTTGGAGTCGTGCCTGGCCGTGCAGTCATGAGTAAACAGGGAGTACAGGAGGGGCCTGAGCCCGCACCCCTGAGGGGCCCCCGTGCTGAGGATCAGCATGGCAGATGTGTTACTACCTACCCTCATTACCTGGGGGCGGCCCATCAGGAAGTCCAGGATTCAGTTGCAGAGGGAGGTGTTTAGTCCCAGGATCCTTAGCTTAGTGATGAGCTTTGAGGGTACTATGGTGTTGAATGCTGAGCTGTAGTCAATGAATAGCATTCTCATATAAGTGTTCCTTTTGTCCAGGTGGGAAAGGGCAGTGTGGAGTGCAAAAGAGATTGCATCATCTGTGGATATGTTTGGGCGGTATGCAAATTGGAGTGGGTCTAGGATTTATGGGATAATGGTGTTGATGTGAGCCATTACCAGCCTTTCAAAGCACTTCATGGCTACGGGTGTGAGTGCTATGGGTCTGTAGTCATTTAGGCAGTCCCCCAACCAACAGGGCTACGTCATAACCGGCCCACAGTCCCCCAACCAACAGGGCTACGTCAAAACCGGCCCACAGTCCCCCAACCAACAGAGCTACGTCAAAACCGACCCACGGTCCCCCAACAGGGCTACGTCATGAACAGCCCACAGTCCTCCAGCATGGTTGAGATGCCCCCTGGTATGATGGGAGGGCCCCCTGAGATGACCGGAGGGGTCATATGAAGATGGCATCTGACCAACATGCCATTGCAGGCCATTCACAAATGACAACTTCTGACCCACCTGCCTATAACCCTGCTTTCATGATGCCCCCTGACATGTCTAACCATATGGTGAACACCCCTGTCTCCACCCAACCATCCAAATGCTGAGCTCTGCTGCTTCATCTAATCACATACTGATAGCTGATCTTGCTATAATGTTCACAATCAATGAAATAATTAGATTGTTGAAAATATGTTTTTATATGGTTAATAGTCTGAGGTCTATTTGATGGTAATGGCCTCTGCTCATTGTCTTGACATGTAATAAAGTCATTTATATTGTGTTTCTCTTCTGTTGGAATGTTACTTCATATATAAAAAAGCAGGAATTGTTATTAAGCACTATGCAAAACCTTACGTTTGTGAAAGCATTCCTATTTTCATGTAATATGCTGGGGAGAAAGGGCTCACATTCATAGAGGGATCTAGGGTTTCGCCAGTTTATAGGGCCTATTTCCCAATGAGGGATTAGACTGTAGTTCTAAATGGAGAACAATAGCTGTGCAAACTCAAACTCCCTCTCCTCATGTCCTCTTCCACCAGAGCTGTGGAACACACTAGGATTACTTTCTGACATGTTAGTGTATTTCCTCCTGATCTCCATTATGTGAGTTTCTGCTTATGTGGACACTACATCTTTATCGTTCTAGCTTCAGTTTGGACTGAAGGAGCATTTTGACCAGAGGACCTCGGCTACAAGAGGAGGTATCAGGAGAGAGAGGGAGGTTGCACGACCATAATACCTTGCATCACCTTTCCTCAAGGTACGAAAGCACATATTTTATACTCTGTTAATCAAATCTATTAGTCAGTGTATTCTCGATGGCTCAGCTCTTTAGCTTGTGGGCCTGCTCAGCCCCCAAAATCACTCTTAATGACACTCTTCTTGCTAATCAACTCAACCTAATACTGACGGGCACATTGCTATTTATCTTTATGGAGTCCAATAATATACATCTTATATTATCAAGCCTCTACTTTAATCCCTGTCGGATTAATACTCTTTCTCATTTTAAAGATGTCTTGATACGCAGAGTAAAATTAATGTCAGACAATAACATCATTGAGATTCAAAATAAATTGATTTCGTCTCCTCTGAGCTCGTAGTGGTGAATACTTATTAATCACCGGCCTCAATCAGACAGTATCACACAGAACAGGAATAAAAATTGAATCAATCAAAATTCAAATTCAAAATATAGTAAATTCTAATTTGTGGAAAATATATAATTCCAAGCTTACTGTAATTGTACTGTACATTAATATAGACTCTATGCATTACATTCTTTTATATAAATTTTTGTTTTTGTGTTGCTATTATAAAAATGGATACCATTTTGTATAGATTTTTGACATTTCCGTTTCCCATGACAATGATCTTGTTTCTGTGAAGGTGAGAGAAATGTCTGAGCGTGTGCAGAGACCTCTGGTTCTGGCCACCTTTGCCTGGCTCCTCCTCCCATTGATGCTCCTCCTCACACTGCCCCTTGGTTGCCATGGCAGCAGGATCCTGGTGTTCCCTATAGACGGCAGCCACTGGGTCAACATGGAGGTGCTGGTGAAGGAGCTCCATGGGCGTAGTCACCAGGTGACTGTGATACGACAGGCTGACAGCTGGTTCGTCAGGGAGCGTTCACCACACTACACTTCAGTCACGGTAAAGCTGGGGGTTACAACGTTCGACCTGGGCTTTTTTGAGCAGGCAGTGCGTAATGTCCTGGAGGGACGCAGGAAAGGCCTGGTGATGGGCAGCCTGGTCCAGATCAGAGAGCTGGTGTCCATTCTGAGAGCTGCCCACAGCTCCACCTGCACCATGCTCTCCATTATGCTGGAGGACTGGGCCCTGATGACACAGCTTAAGGACTCAAGCTTTGATGTCATGGTCACGGACCCCGGCATGCCTGCTGGTATCATCTTAGCACATTACCTCAACCTGACCATGGTCTACAATGTGCGCTGGATGAGCTTTGGAGAGGGCCATTTCTCCATAGCCCCCTCTCCTATCTCGTATGTGCCTGTCCCAGGCTCTGGGCTCACTGACAACATGGGTCTCCTCCAGAGGACACAAAACCTCATACATTACATCATCAACCTCCTCCAAGAGCGCCTGTTGGTGCTACCCATTTACAGTGACATACTGGATCAGCATTTCCCCCCAGGGACTAACCTGCTATCCTTGCAGCAGTCAGCTGACATGTGGCTGATGAGGGTGGACTTTGTATTTGAGTTCCCACGGCCCACTATGCCTAATGTGGTCTACATAGGGGGGTTCCAGTGCCGACCGGCCAAGCCACTGCCTGGGGAGCTGGAGGCCTTCATGCAGAGCTCTGGGGAGCAGGGGGTGGTGGTGATGTCCCTGGGCACCCTAATCTCTGCTCTGCCTAAGGAGGTGACTGAGGCTGTTGCTGCCGCCTTTGCCCAACTGCCACAGAAGGTTGTATGGAGGTTAATGGGAAAAAGACCGTCATCTCTAGGAAACAACACCCTGCTGCTGGACTGGCTTCCCCAGAACGATCTCCTGGGCCACCCAAAGACCCGCGCCTTCGTGGCCCATGGAGGCACCAATGGTGTCTATGAGGCCATCTACCATGGTGTCCCTGTGCTGGGCCTGCCTCTGCTGTTTGACCAGCAGGACAACCTAGTGCGTCTGCAAGCCAAGGGAGCGGCCCAGGTGCTGGATGCAGCCACACTCACGGAATGGGAGTTCCTGGAGGCGTTGCAGGACATCCTGAAGAACCCTTCTTACCAGCGCAACATGAAGAGACTTTCCAGCCTACACAGAGACCAGCCTCTGCATCCACTGGATCGGGCAGTCTTCTGGGTTGAGTATGTGATCAGGAACAAAGGAGCATCCCACCTCCGTACTGAGGCCTACAGCATGCCCTGGTACTCATACTACAGCCTGGATGTGGTGGCCTTACTACTGACCATCCCACTGGGCTCTGTAGGGGCTCTGTTCTCCTTTGTCAGAGTGCTACTCAAACGAAGGTCCAAGAAGACAATGCCCCATTTAGGGAACACGAAGATAGAGAACAGTGCTAAACCAGAATCAAAAAGAGTGGAAAACATACCTCAACTAGATAAAAATAAAACAGAGAAAATGTCCCATGCAGAAAACAGAGAAACCCAGACAGTGAAGAGCAAAGGTAAGTAAACCGGGAGACCTGCTGGTCCAAACAGAATAAATTGTACTGTATTTCTTACTCACAATTCGGTGTGGATCATATGCAAATGGTAAACAATACTGGTACATAATACAGGTTGTTTAGGAAATTGTTCTATACATTTGTTTTCTGTCACATACATTTGTTTGCTGCCACATATACGTTTGCTGAAAGAAAGCTTACTTCGCTAGTGATGAAATACCTGTCTAAAAGTATGGAGCAGCATGAAACATGCTGAAAATGAAATTGTCTAGTATTATTTTGTCAATATTCTAAAACAAATCTAAAAACTAAATTCAAAAGGTTGATACATTTGATTTTTGAGTGCATGAAATATGAAAAAACACTTAAATCCAGTTATGATTTAAGTCAATTGGTGATGGATTAACAATTCATCTAATAATTCAAAATAAAGAAAAACACGTCTGAAGTAATTATTTACTACATAAATTCTGTTCAAATGTACTTAATGTCTTTCCCTCTCATTTAGGTGTAACATTTTATGGCAAAACAAACAGTCATCATCTCAGCATGTCTAGACTGGTATTGTACATTTAAGCCACCACAGCATTCACTTTGGTCTTTTCAGTCTCTCCCCCAGAGACTTAGTCATGAATTTAGAACAGCCATGGAGCTGATGCTTGTTGTCCTGGCAAAACAAACACGAAGTCTTGCACTTCCTTTGACTGACTTTTGATTCTCACTATCTGTGATTGTTTGAGTGCTGAGAACGCTAGCCTTTTTACTCTTGGTCTCCCTGACCTATCTTTTCTCAGTGGTACATTTGGATGAATGGAGAGCATAGAAAGAAAGTTATCGGATTGCAGGCAATCTCTGCTTCCATTGTCACAAAAGTAGCAAAGTCCTGGAAACTAGGGAATCCTTGACTATTGTTCAAGGTTTGTGTAACTTGTATGTTCCAGCGAGAAGCTGCCCAGTAAGGCAGTTTTTGAACTAGCTTCTGATTCTCTTCACAGCCATTTAATATCTGAAGACCTATAACACGAGGTATTGCATCTTGACAGGCTTTAAACGATTCTGAAAAATGTTCTGAGTCCTACAGCATCCTTAGGTTGAATTTAGCCTTTCGCTAAATGCCCTCTGTATGACAAATGGCTGGCCATATCTATGGTTGAGTTTGTGCCATGCGTCTTTGTAGGATCAATCATAATTTCTGTAGAAAGTACCATCCAGGGTCTTACGAGCAGGTCCACCCACGTACTTCTTAAGATAATAAAGCTTGTCAGCTGACGAGATGCTTCTTCGATAGATAAGTGACGCAAATTAGGCTTTCCACTCAAGGAATTGAATTGGATCCCCATTGAAAACAAATGTTTTGGCATTGGAAGTCGATTAAGGGCTATGCTATCTTGGAAGGCTTGAGCCAGAGAAGTCACAGCCACATGAGATGATGATGCTGGGGCATTGGAGGGTTGTTGGTTGGTAGTTGGAGTAATGTTGTCGGCGGGTTTGAAGCTAGTTTCCCATTCTACCTCCTGGTTGTAGGCCTCCAACCTGACCCAAACTGCCCTTACGTCTCTCTCTCTGCCTGTAGTCGTTCAATTCACATTTCTGAACTTCAAGATCTTCCTTTGCTGCTCTTTGAAGTGTTGTATCCTTTCCATTTGTTTATTTTCCTCCAAGAACACTTCACACTCATCTTCCTTTGTTGCTGCGTCTCCAAGTTTGGCTGCCATAAAGTTGAAGTCAGAAGTTTACATACACCTAAGCCAAATATATTTAAACTCAGTTTTTCACAATTCCTGACATTTTAATGCTAGTACAAATCCCCTGTCTTAGGTCAGTTATGATCACCACTTTATTTTAAGAATGTGAAATATCAGAATAATAGTAAAGACAATGATTTATTTCAGCTAATAGTTCTTTCATCGCATTCCCATTTGCTACATTTTAAATGGTTTAACTTGGGTCAAACATTTCAGGTATCCTTCCATAAGCTTCCCACAATAAATTGGGTGAATTTTGGCCCATTCCTCCTGACAGAGCTGGTGTAACTGACTCAGGTTTGAAGGCCTCCTTGCTCGCACACGCTTTTTCAGTTCTGCTCACACATTGTCTATGGGATTGAGATCAGGACTTTGTGATAGCCACTTCAATACCTTGACTTTGTTGTCCTTAAGCCATTTTGCCACAACCTTGGAAGTATGCTTGGGGTCATTGGCCATTTGGAAGACCCATTTGCGACCAAGCTTTAACTTCCTAACTGATGTCTAGAGATGTTGCTTCAATATATCCACATAATTTTCCTACCTCATGATGCCATCTATTTTGTGAAGTGCACCAGTCCCTCCTGCAGCAAAGCACCCCCACAACATGATGCTCCCACCCCCGTGCTTCATGGTTGGGATGGTGTTCTTCGGCTTGCAAGCCTTCCCCTTTTTCCTCCAAACATGATGATGGACATTATGGCAAAACAGTTCTATTTTTGTTTCAGACCAGAGGACAATTCTCCAAATAGTACGATCTTTGTCCCCATGTGCAGTTGCAAACTGTAGACTGGCATTTTTATGGTGGTTATGGAACAGTGGCTTCTTCCTTGCTGAGCAACCTTTCAGGTTATGTCGATTTAGGACTAGTTGACTGCGAATATAGATACTTTGTACCTGTTTCCTCCAGCATCTTCACAAGGTCCTTTGCTGTTGTTCTGGGATTGATTTGCACTTTTCGCACAAAAGTACATTCATCTCTTGGAGACAGAACACGTCTCCTTCCTGAGCGGTATGACGTCTGCGTGGTCCCATGGTGTTTATACTTGCATACTATTGTTTGTACAGATGAACATGGTACCTTTTGGTGTTTGGAAATTGCTCCCAACGATGAACCAGACTTGTGGATGTCTACAATTTTTTGGCTGATTTCTTTTTATTTTCACATGATGTCAAGCAAAGAGTCACTGAGTTTGAAGGTAGGCCTTGAAATACATCCACAGGTACACCTCCAATTGACTCAAATTACGTCAATTAGCGTATCAGAAGCTTCTAAAGCCATGACATAATTTTCTGGAATTTTCCAAGCTGTTTAAAGGCACAGTCAACTTAGTGTATGTAAACCTCTGACCCACTGGAATTGTGATACAGTAAGTTATAAGTGAAATAATCTGTCTGTAAACAATTGTTGGAAAAATGACTTGTGTCATGCATGACGTAGATGTCCTAACTGACTTACCAAAACTATAGTTTGTTAAAACATCTCTGGGATATGTGGGACGCGTCCCACCTCGACAACAGCCAGTGAAATTGCAGGGCGCCAAATTCAAACAACAGAAATCTCAATTAAAATTCCTCAAACATACAAGTATTATACACCATTTTAAAGAAAAACGTCTTGTTAATCCAACCACAGTGTCCGATTTCAAAAGGCTTTACGGCGAAAGCATACATTGCGATTATCTGAGGACAGCACCTAGTCTCAAAAAAACATACAGCAATTTTCCAGCTAAAGAGAGGAGTCACAAAAGGCAGAAATAGAGATAAAATGAATCACTAACCTTTGATAATCTTCATGAGATGGCACTCATAGGACTTCTTGTTACACAATACATGTATGTTTGTTCGATAAAGTTCATATTTATATCCAAAAATCTCAGTTTACTTTGGCGAGTTATGTTCAGTAATGTTTTGCCTCGAAAACATCCTGCGAATTTGCAGAGAGCCACATCAATTTACAGAAATACTCATCATAAACTTGAAAGATACAAGTGTTATGCATAGAATTAAAGATAAACTTCTTAATGCAACCGCTGTGTCAGATTTCAAAAAAGCTTTACAGCAAAAGCACACCATGCAATAATCTGAGTACAGTGCTCAGCCACAAAAACAAGCCATACAGATACCCACCATGTTGCAGAGTCAGTAAAAGTCAGAAATAGCATTATAAATATTCACTTACCTTTGATGATCTTCATCGGAATGCACTCCCAGGAATCCCAGTTCCACAATAAATGTTTGTTTTGTTCGATAGAGTTCATCTTTATGTCCATGTACCTCCTTTTTGTTAGCGCTTTAGGTTCACCAATCCAAACTCACGATGCGCTGGCAAGTCTAGGTGAAAGTTCAGATGAAAAGTCATATTACAGTTCGTATAAACATGGCAAACGAAGTATAGAATCAATCTTTAGGATGTTTTTAACATAAATCTTCAATAATGTTTCAACCGGAGAATTCCTTTGTCTGTAGAAATGCAATGGAACGCAGGTCGCTCTCACGTGAGCACGCGTGATCAGCTCATGCCACTCTGGCTCACTCTGGCTCATTCAGAAACGAGGTTCTAAAGACTGTTGATATCTAGTGGAAGCTGTAGGAAGTGCAATATGACCCCATAGACACTGTATATTCGATAGGCAATGACTTGAAAAACAACAAACCTCAGATTTCCCACTTCCTGGTTGGATTTTTTCTCAGTTTTCTGCCTGCCATATGAGTTATGTTATACTCACAGACATCATTCAAACAGTTTTAGAAACTTCAGAGTGTTTACTATCCAAATCTACTATTAATACGCATATGTTAGCAACTGGGCCTGAGTAGCAGGCAGTTTACTCTGGGCACCTTTTTCATCCAAGCTACTCAATACTGCCCCCCAGTCCCAAAGACGTTAAGGACAACAAAGTCAAGGTATTGGAGTGGCCATCACAAAGCCCTGACCTTAATCCTATAGACAATGTGTGGGCAAAACAGAAAAAGCATGTGTGAGCAAGGAGGCCTACAAACCTGACACAGTTACACCACCTCTGTCAGGAGGAATGGGCCAAAATTCACCTAACTTATTGTGGGAAGCTTGTGGAAGGCTACCCGAAACATTTAACCCAAGTTAAACAGTTTAAAGGCAATGCTACCAAATACTAATTAAGTGTATGTAAACTTCTGACCCACTGGGAATGTGACGAAGGAAATAAAATATGAAATAAATCTCTCTACTATTATTCTGACATTTCACATTCTTAAAATAAAGTTGTTATCCTAACTGACCTAAGACAGGGAATTTTACAAGGATTTAATGTCAGGAATTGTGAAAAACTGAGTTGAAAGGCATTTTGCTAAAGCTAACGCTTTAGAGAAAGTTTCCAGGGAAGAGAACTTATAAATCCATACACATAGATTGTAACTAGGTAATGGTAAACAGCGCATACATCGATCATAGAAAAATATACACATAGATTGTGAGAGCGGTAGAAAGTGGGAACACATACATAGAAGGTAAAAAGCACATAGAGGATTAGACAGAAAAAGGTTTGAGCGGCTGTAAAAGTAAGAGGGAATCTAGACGTAATTTATAATTCTGTACAAAGACTAAGGTTTTCCCCCAAACAAATTATCAGTGCGTGATTAATGTGATGGAGTAAAGTATTAGAAATACGTTGCATGAGTAAACATAATATACTTTTATTAAAAGGCACAATATCTGTTTCCTAGTCTATAAATGTCGATTTTATTGTTTGACTGCTAATCTATTCATTTGGCATGGGAGAATCATAGCTGGAATAAGGCTTGTATCTTTAAACTAGGGCTATTTTTCTGAGAATTGCCGATAGTTACGTGTCTTGTTTTTACGAATACAGACAATTGTAAAATAGGTTTATTTTGCGGAGAGTCCTGGTTATCCAAATAGCATTCGTGATTGTAATTAAACTATTTATATGTTTTGCCTAGAAAGTTCTAGTCGCTAGTGTTTGTATAAGATATAAACTGAATGTTTTAAATAGCTTGTTTGGTTCAAATTGAAAGAGTAATTCATTCAACTTAAAATAAGAACAAAGCAAATTTTGATGCAAGACACGATGTCTGTTCACTAAATTACCTGTTTGAATAATGTATTGGGAATGGAGTCGTAATTAAAATGCTGAAAGTAAGGAAGAGAGTTAGTTGGTTTCAGAGATGTATTGCTGTGGAATGTTATCTCTACGATGTCTCTAGCTCTCCCCATAAGCTTGAACATGATCTCCTGTGACTGTTCTGTGACCGGCATGCCCCCTTTTCTCAGGTAAGCATCCACGAACTCCTCCCATTCATGTACTGAGTACTTGTCAGACCAATCCCCTCTGAAACATGGGGGCTCATACCAGATGAATGAAGGGAGGGTGTGTCAGTGAATGTCTGGCCTGCACTGGTGATCTGAGCATGTGCCCCTCTATCCTCCTTCCTCTCACCTTCCTTCCTAATCTGAGCTGATATAGACTGTCCTATCTGATAAGCGAGTTGTGTGATAAGATTTCCCAAGTCAGGATTGGCCACCTCTTAACTATCTGAGGGGGTGTCACTAGGCATAATTATAGGAGCTGTTAGGAACCCGAGTAGAGCAAAAATGTGGTAAATCTACAACATCTATAGTTCTAACTCCCTGAAAAACCTCCCTCTCCCAAGACCCAGTTCAAGCTCATCACTGAAAACATGGTCTCCTTTTCCAACAATATAAGTCATATTCACTATCAATATACACAAATAAATCAACAATCAACAATTTCAAATGAATCAGTTAATCTAAGAGATATACCGAACCAAACATTGTTTTTTTTCCTTGCGTGTGTAAGAGATTTCTCTTCCAACCTATTTATGGCATAGCAACTCCCGGCGACCAAGCTGGTGTTGATCAACGTCAATTCACAATGATCCACGTTGATCCAGGTCACGGCACCAATGTAACCAGCTCTGTACCGGTACCTTTCTGCGTGGTGTTCTGGTAAGGTGTAGATGGAAGACAAGGCTCTGGACACAATTCTGCCGGTTGTCTCTCTTTTAATGACTGCATGAAATGGATACAAATACAAGGCAAAAGTTAATGCTGCCGTCTGGACTCCCATACAAGTATATTTGCCTCTCCTCAACACACTCTGAGCAAACTCAGGAGTAAAAGCATCAACAAAAATATACATTGTACAAAATGTACATGTTCACATTATCAAAAGACACACATTTTGTTTTATAAATGTTGTACACCAATACACTAAGTGCTCAATATTTCTTAGTGTACTATTGTACCATTATACCTGAGGCATACTAATGAAGCAACAACGGCATTTAACGACAGCTAACTAGGCACATTAAACATGAAATACAAAATCGTCACATTTCACAACATTACCTGCATGGAATGGGTACAAATAGAAGGCAAAGGTTAATGCTCTGTCTGGACTCCCATACAAGTATATTTACCTGATAAAAGACAAAATACCTGTAAGAAAATCATCAGAAAACTGATGCTGTCTGCAGCTGAAAGAGACCCTCTCCCGCAAAAAAAAGCTAATGGTAGCTGGGCTAGCCTTGCAAAGTTGAACTCGAACATGATTCCCATTCTCCTTTTACTTGTTAAGCCTATGGGTTCCCCTACAGGAACTACACCCCCCCCCGTTCAGCTGAAACGGTGGCGCAGGGAATGCAAAAATATTCTTAGAAATGTTTAACCTCCACACATTAACAAGTCCAATACCTCAAATGAAAGATAGACACCTTGTTCATCTACCCAGCGTGTCAGATTTTTAAAATGTTTTACGGTGAAAACACAGCATATATTTATGTTAGACCACCACCAAAACAAAGAGAAAACGTAGCCATTTTGTACCACAAAATATAAAATGACAAAAGCAGGGAACAAAATCATTCACTAACCTCTTGAAAATCTTCATCAGATGACAATCATATGACATGTTACACAGTACATTTATGTTTTGTTTGATAATATGCATTTTATATCCATAAATCTCGGTTTACATTGACGCCATGTTCAGAAAATTCTCCAAAATGTCCAGAGGAATTATAGAAAGCTACGACAGATAACAGAAATACTCATCATAAACTTTGACTAAAGATACATGTTCTACATATGATTAAAAAGATACACTGGTTCTTAATGCAACCGCTGTGTCACATTTTTTTTAAGGTTATGGAAAAAGCCTAACTTTGCAATAATCTGAGACAGCGCTCAGACGTAACAATATTTCTCCGCTATGTTGGAGTCAACATAAATACAAAATTACAACATAAATATTCCCTTACCTATGATGGTCTTCGATCAGAATGTACTGCAAGGAGTCCTAGTTCAACAATAAATCGTTTTGTTTCATAATGTTCAATTCTAATGTCAATGTAGCAGCATCTGCTACCACTTTCAGCTCAAATGCCCCAAAAAAATTACTTCTGGTCCAGGATAATTTTGCATCAAAACTTCCAAATTACAGGCATATTCACTCACACAGGACACCGGATAAGACAGGAGAAGTACTGCAGATATAACAAACTAACCCTAGCCCCTGACACATAAACTACTGCTGCATAAATACTGGAGGCTGAGACTGGAGGGGTCAGGAGACACTGTGGCCCCATCTGATGATGCCCCCGGACAGGGCCAAACAGGAAGCATTTAACCCCACCCACTTTGCCAAAGCACAGCCCCCACACCACTAGAGGGATATCTTCAACCACAACTTACCATCCTGAGACAAGGCCGAGTGTAGCCCACAAAGTTCCTTTCCGTTCACCTTCACACTCCTGGGCCAGACTTCACTCAATCATATGTCTTCAGTAAAGAGTCTTCAGTAAAGACTTAAAGGCTGAGACCGAGTCTGCGTCTCTCGAATGGGTAGGCAAACCATTTCCATATAAATTGAGCTCTATAGGAGAAAGCCCTGCCTCCAGCTGTTTGCTTAGAAATTATAGGGACAATTAGGAGGCCTGCTTCTTGTGACCTTAGCATACGTGTAGGTATGTACGGCAGGACCAAATCGGAAAGATGTAATGTAATGCTTTGTAGGTTAGCAGTAAAACCTTGAAATCAGCCCTTGTCTTAACAGGAAGCCATTGTAGGGAGGCTAGCACTGGAGTAATATGATCCAATCTTTTGGTTCTAGTCAGGATTCTAGCAGCCGTATTTAGCACTAACTGAAGTTTATTTAGTGCTTTATCCGGGTAGCCGGAAAGTAGAGCATTGCAGTAGTCTAACCTAGAAGTAACAAAAGCATGGATTAATCTTTCTGCATCATTTTGGGACAGAAAGTTTCTGATTTTTGCAATGTTATGTAGATGGGAAAAAGCTGTTCTTGAAACAGTCTTGATATGTTCATCAAAAGAGAGATCAGGGTCCAGAGTAATGCCGAGGTCCTTCACAGTTTTATTTGAGACCACTGTACAACCATCAAGATTAATTGTCAGATTCAAAAGAAGATCTCTTTCTTTTTTGGGACCTAGACAAGCATCTCTGTTTTGTCCGAGTTTAGTGTCTCTACACAAGACACTAAATAATACATTATTTTCACTTCCGTTGTACACAGTGAAAAACATTGCTGCTTCTTTATGGGACCAAGTCTTTCAAAACTTTTTTAATTTAAACGTTTTCAAAGTTTCAACATAAAGATTGGCCTGTAAATGGAGGCAGCTGAAGTCTGAATCCCATGAGGATGAAAGACAGTCATTTGACAGACTTAGGGAATGTTTGGCAAGTAATCTGGCTAGCCAAGCTATACATATATCTGGCTATCTACCTTGAACAGCAATAACAGAAACACTTAACTGCTAAAACATATGGACTCCGGCAGAAATCTACGCAGTGGTGAGAAAAGCATTGCGACGAATTTATCAAAGTGCCAGTAGCATGGCTAATCTCATGACGGCTATAAGGAGCTTCAAAAAAGCTGAATATTGAAAAAGGAATGAATGGTAAAGTTGACAGCTTACGTGCATCTTTGGAGAAAGCCATTCAGGATAATCATGCAGCTTTGCTGACTCAACTGGAGAATAATAACAAGCAGATATAAGACCACATAGCTCTCGAAGTTGGATGTCTGGAGTCCCATGTAGAATTCCTAGAATCTGGGAGAATAGGCACTGCCAAAACAACAAAGTTCGACCCAGACGTGTCTCATAGTGGCTGGACTGCCGGCTGATGAAAACAAGGACTTAACCTCACTAGGGGATGTGGGATGGTAGCGTCCCACCTGGCCAAAATCCAGTGAAATTGCAGAGCGACAAATTCAAAAACAGAAATACTCATTATAAAGATTCATGAAACATACAAGCGTTATACATGGGTTTAAAAATCATCTTGTTGTTAATCCAACCACGGTGTCAGATTTCAAAAAGGCTTTACGGCAAAAGCATACCATGCGATTATCTGAGAACAGCGATAAAATGTATCACTTACCTTTTATGATCTTCATATGGTTGCACTCACGAGACTCCCATTTACTCAATAAATGTTTTTTTGTTCGATAAAGTCCCTGTTTATATCCAAAAACCTTGTTTGCGTGTTTTGTTTTGGAATCCACAGGGTCAAACGCAGTCACAACAGGCAGACAAAAAATCCAAATAGTATCCATAAAGTTCGTAGAAACATGTCAAATGATGTTTATAATCAGTCCTCATGTTGTTTTTAGCCTAAATAATCAATCATATTTCAACTGGACAATAACGTCGTCAATATAAAAGGTAAACAAGAAAGGCGCGCTCTCAGTCTCGCACATGAAAAAGCTCTGGGACACTGTAGGGCCCACTCATTCAGAGAGGTCTTACTCCCTCATTTTTCAGAATACAAGCCTGAAGCAATTTCTAAAGACTGTTGACAACTTGTGGAAGCCAGGGGAAGTGCAATTAGAGTCCTAAGTCAATGGATACTGTAATGGCATTCAATAGAAAACTACAACAACAACAGAAATCCCACTTCCTGGATGGATTTTTCTCAGGTTTTTGTCTGCCATATCAGTTCTGTTATACTCACAGACGTTATTTTAACAGTTTTGGAAACTGTAGAGTGTTTTCTATCCAAATCTAATTTTACGCATATCCTAGCTTCTGGGCTTCAGTAGCAGTTAGTTTACTTTGGGCACGCTTTTCATCCGGAAGTGAAAATAGTGCCCCCTACCCTAGTGAAGTTATTCTCCAAAGTGAACCAATTGATATCGGTACATAAACAGAGGTGATTGCAGTTGAGAGGATGAGGGAGAGAGGTAAAGGTCACAGGGTTGTGAAGGAGATCAGGAAATGAAACAAGATCAACCAGAGGGACAGTGTGGCTTCATTAAATAGTGGCTTGATTTTGAGCCTGTAATCGAACCCAAAAATGCTGATGCTCCAGATACTCAGCTAGTCTAATGAAGCCAGTTTTATTGCTTCTTTAATCAGAACAACAGTTTTCAGCTGTGCTAACAGAAACGCAAAAGGGTTTTCTAATGATCAATTAGCCTTTTAAAATGACAAACTTGGATTAGCTAACACAACGTGCCATTGGAACACAGGAGCGATGGTTGCTGATAATGGGCCTCAGTACGCCTATGTAGATATTCCATTAGAAATCAGCCCTTTCCAGCTACAATAGTCATTTACAACATTAACACTGTATTTCTGATCAATTTATGTTTTTTTAATGGACTAAAAAATAAGCTTTTCTTTCAAAAACAAGGACATATCTAAGTGACCCCAAACCTTTGAACGGTAGTGTATGTGGGGATCTGAGCAGTTGAATTGGGAGGTTAGATGACTATACAAATGATATTGATGATATTCCATCGCGTGTTGCTTTGGATGACTGATAATCATCATGGGGAAACCCTGTTAGGATTCCTTCAGGACTTTAATTAAAATGTGTATCATTAATGGAAGGAAATGCCCCTTAAGCGATAACTTTACATCCATATCTGGCAAATGAAAAGCTGTGGTGGACTATATAGTTACCCTCTACGACTGTCTAGAAACTTGTTTGGAATGTAAGGTGTTACCCCCTCCTACACAGATGATTGAAGAATGCGGACGTTTTGACTTAATTAGACTTCCTGATCATTCTCTTTTATTTTATGATCTTTTCTGTTGGCCACAAACTTTCTCAACCAGGTATTACTGTGCATCACTCAGGCAAAATATACATACCCCGTATCGGCCTAAATGTAAGAAAATAAATATTCTAAATTACTTTCTGTGTTCTGAAATGGCATGTTGAGCTCTGGTGGAACTCATCGAAACTCAGCAAAGATGCCAAGAAAGAACATTTGATTTAGATGTGTGGTATGAATTATATTGTGAGAGTCTATATTATTCATAGCTGTCTATTTACCACCATAGACCGATGATGGCACTAAGACCGCACTCAACCAACTCTATAAGGCCATAAGCAAACAAGAAAATGCTCTTCCAGAAGCGATGCTCCTAGTGGCCAGGGACTTAAATGCAAGCAAACTTAAATCAGTTTTACCAATTTTTTGTCAGCATGCCATATGTGCAATCAAAGGGGTAAAAAACTCTAGACCTCCTTTACTCCACACACAGAGATGCATACAAAGTTCTCCCACACCATCCATTTTGCAAATCTGACCATAATTCTGTTCTCCTGATTCCTGCTTACAAGTAAAAACTAAAGCAGGAAGTACCAGTCACTCGCTCAATACGGAAGTGGTCAGATGATGTGGATGCTACGCTACAGGATTGTTTTGCTAGCACAGCAGGATACAGGATCTTAAATAACAAATAGCTAGAAGCATGACTGACTGAATGGAGATTACAATCTGGCAGAGGGGAAGTGGAAGGACTGAGTATTTGTAGAGGTCTTGATTATTGAACGGGTTGCAGCTGGTGGGGATCTGCTCTGACTCCAGCACCTGTCCCCATCCAAATGGTTGCAGGTCAAGGAGACACCGGATGTCCACTAAGGGGTGTGGCAGGAGCAGATGTGACACTATGGGCTACATGTGAACCACCCACAGCTAATAGCTTACTACACAACATACACTTAGTATTACTTTCTTAGCTACATTATACATTTCTCCCTGGCATATTACATAATTTATGCAGCAGCATACAATATAATTTTTGACTCACCTTGTTGTGCTGTGCTCCCTTGAACAGGAAAGTAGCGCGGCACTCCTTCGTTGACAAATTTTGACATTGCTAGACTTTGATGACAAAGTTTATTCTCTGGATTTTGGTGCTTTGAAGATAACAAAAAACAGGGAACTCTGGGAAAAAAACAAGGTCGAATCATGACATCAGTGATCTTCAGGTCGGAGCTCTAGAAAGAGGCCAGAGTTTCTAACTTTGAATTCCGAGTTGGATAACCGCTCAAAACGAATTTTCCCAGTCGAAGCTTGTTTGTGAGATTTGTTTTGAACACTGCAGATGTCATGCTGGATTGACAGCATGCCAATGTTGAATGTTTATCAATTTAAGCGTGGAAAAGAGATCCTTAAACCCAGACTTGACCAAACTAATTCCACTGAATAGCAGACTAGTGATTGGTTTGAAAAGCTTGCAGTTTAGCCACTGATTCCTTCCAAACCACTCATTGTAGGTGTGCAGCAACGCTCCCTATCCAACCTGACAGAGCTTGAGAGGATCTGCAGAGAAGAATGGGAGAAACTCTCCAAATACAGGTGTGCCAAGCTTGTAGCATCATACCCAAGAAGACTCAAGCCTGTAATCTCAGCCAAAGGTGCTTCAACAAAGTACTGAGTAAAAGGTCTGAATACTTATGTAAATGTGATATTTCAGTATTTTTATACATTTGCAAACATAAAGAAAACAGTTTTTTCTTTGTTGTTATGGGGTATTGTGTGTAGATTGATGAGGGGGGAAAACGATTTAATACATTTTAGAATAAGGCTGTAATGTAACAAAATGTGGAAAAGGTCAAGGAGTCTGAATACTTTCGAATGCACTGTACATTCCACCTCAAGACAATAAAAATATGAAGCTTGCACTTAACCAACTGTACAAGGCTATAAACAAGCAGGAAAATCTACACTCAGAGGCTGCCTTTCCGGTTGCCAACAATTTTAGTTCAGCATCATTAAGACACGTGATGACCAACTTCCATCAACACATCTCTTATGCCATTAGGGGCGATAAAGTTCTAGACCACTGCTATTCTACCCACAAGCACGCATACAATGCCCTCCATCAGCGTTGAGATTGCCTGCAATGACAAGCTCAGTCCGATGATGCTGTGACACACCGCCCCAGACCATGACGGACCCTCCACCTCCAAATCGATCCTACTCCAGAGTACAGTCCTCGGTGTAATTCCTTCGACGATAAACCTGAATCTGATCATCACCCCAGGTGAGACAAAACCGCGACTCCTCAGTGAAGATCACTTTTTGCCAGTCCTGTCTGGTCCAGTGACGGTGGATTTGTGCCCATAGGCGATGTTGTTGCCGGTGATGTCTGGTGAGGACCTGCCTTACAACAGGCCTACAAGCCCTCAGTCCAGCCTTTCTCAGCCTATTGCGGACAGCCTGAGCACAGATGGAGGGATTGTGCATTCCTGGTGTAACACAGGCAGTTGTTATTACCATCCTGTACCTGTCCCGCAGGTGTGATGTTTGAATGTACCGATCCTGTGCAGGTGTTGCTACACGTGGTCTGCCACTACAAGGACAATCAGCTGTCCGTCCTGTCTCCCTGTAGCGCTGTCTTAGGCGTCTCACAGTATGGATATTGCAATGTATTGCCCTGGCCACATCTGCAGTCCTCATGCCTCCTTGCAGCATGCCTAAGGCACGTTCACGCAGATGAGCGGTGACCCTGGGCATTTTTCTTTCAGTGTTTTTCAGAGTCCGTAGAAAGGCCTCTTTAGTGTCCTCTAAGTTTTCATAACTGTGACCTTAATTGCCTACCGTCTGTAAGCTGTTAGTGTCTTAACATACACTTAGGTTGGTGTTATTAAAACTTGTTTTTTAACCACTCCACACATTTTTTGTTAACAAACTATAGTTTTGGCAAGTCGGTTAGGACATCTACTTTGTGCATGACACAAGTAATTTTTCCAACAATTGTTTACAGACAGATTATTTTACTTATCATTCACTCTATCACAATTCCAGTGGGTCAGAAGTTTGCATACACTCAGTTTGGAAACAGCTTGGAAAATTCCAGAAAATGATGTCATGGCTTTAGAAACTTCTGATAGGCGAATTGACATAATTTGAGTCAATTGGAGGTGTACATGTGGATATATTTCAAGGCCTATCTTCAAACTCAGTGCCTTTTTGCTTGACATGAAAAAAATCAGTCAAGACCTCCACAAATCTGGTTCATCCTTGGGAGCAATTTCCAAATACCTGAAGGTACCACGTTCATCTATACAAACAATAGTACGCAAGTATAAACACCATGGGATCACGTAGCCGTCATACCGCTCAGGAAGGAGATGCGTTCTGTCTCCTAGAGATAAACATACTTTTGTGCGAAAAGTGCAAATCAATCCCAGAACAACAGCAAATGCCCTTGTGAAGATGCTGGAGGAAACAGGTACAGAAATATCTATATCCACAGTAAAAACAAGTCCTATATCAACATAACCTGAAAGGCCGCTCAGCAAGGAAGATGCTACTGCTCCAAAACCGCCATACAAAAGCCAGACTACGGTTTGCAACTGCACATGGGGACAAAGATTGTACTTCTTGGAGAACTATCCTCTTGTCTGACGAAACAAAAATAGAATTGTTTGGCCATAATGACCATCATCATGATTGGAGGAAAAGGGGAGGCTTGCAAGCCGAAGAACACCTTCCCAACCATGAAGCATGGGGGTGGCAGCATCATGTTGTGGAGGTGCTTTGCTGCAGGAGCGATTGGTGCACTTTCCAAAATAGATGGAATCATGAGGCAGGGAAATTATGTGGATATATTGAAGCAACATGTCAAGGCATCAGTCAGGAAATGGGTCTTCCAAATGGACAATGACCCCAAGCATACTTCCAAAGTTGTGGCAAAATGGCTTAAGGACAACCAAGTCAAGGTATTGGAGTGGCCATCACAAATCCCTGACCTAAATCCTATAGAAAAATTGTTGTTATAACAAAAAAGTGAAGATGAGCAAGGAGGTCTACAAACCCGATTCAGTTACACCAGCTCTGTCAGGAAGGATGGGCCAAAATTCACCCAACTTATTGTGGGAAGCTTGTGGAAGGCTACCTGAAATGTTTGACCCAAGTTTAAATTGTTTAAGGCAATGATACCAAATACTAATTGAGTGTATGTACATTTCTGACCCACTGGGAATGTGATGAAAGAAATAAAAGCTGAAATAAAAATATATTTATACTATTATTCTGACATTTCACATTCTTAAAATAAATTGGTGATCATAACTGTCAGGAATTGTGAAAACCTGAGGTGAAATGTATTTGGCTAATCTGTATGTAAACTTCGGACTTCACCTGTATATAAACTCAGCAAAAAAATAAACGTCCCTTTTTTCGGACCGCCTTTCAAAGATAATTCTTTAAAATCTAAATAACTTCACAGATCTTTATTGTAAAGGGTTTAAACACTGTTTCCCATGATTTGTCAATGAACCATAAACAATTAATAAACATTTACCTGTGGAATGGTCTTTAAGACACTAACAGCTTACAGATGGTAGGCAATTAAGGTCACAGTTATGAAAAACGCTTTTCATCCGGACGTGAAAATACTGCCCCCTAGCCCGTAGAGGTTAACATACTTTACTATCCATTTGTTTTGGGAGCTTTGATGCAGCCATCCTCTTCTCATGGTGCAACCAGGAAGTAAACAGCTCTGGTCATGTGACAATTTACACTAAACATGTGACACTGCACATCTTTCATTGAGACCCTTCATTATTTCAATATTTGCTGGAAATACATTGATAGATCATTCCGTAACATTTATAGAGCCTTATAACTGAAAAAAGTTTTTACGGTCACGTTTGTGACCGATGGGATTAAATAGGTTAATAAACAAATTAGGCAGATTTGGGAAGCCTTGATGCAACATTTTGAACAGAAATGCAATGGTTAATTGGATCAGTCTAAAACTTTGCACATACACTGCTGGAATCTAGTGGCCAAACTCTAAATTGCTGCCCGGCTGGAATAATACATTATGGCCTTTCTCTTGCACTTCAAAGATGATGGTACAAAAAAAATATAAAAGAACGGTTGTTTTTTTATTTTAGCAGATCTATTGTGTCATATTCTCTTACATTCCTTTCACATTTCCACAAACTTCAAAGTGTTTCCTTTCAAATGGTACCAAGAATATCCATATCCTTGCTTCAGGGCCTGAGTTACAGGCAGTTAGATTTGGGAATGTCATTTTATGAGAAAATCGGGAAAGGGGCGGATACTTTTTTAAATTACTTTGACATTACAGAGTGTTTTGAGTTCATTGATGACAACAAATGACATTTAAATAAATGTTAAACCCACTTTGTAACACAATAAAATGTGAAGAAATACAAGGGGTATGAATGCTTTCATTGTGTACTTGGTCACTCACAAGCAGAGTTTCATTATGTAAGGGTGTTTAACTGGCGGCAGAGAAGTCAGACGCAGGAGAGAAATAACTGTGTTTCCAATGGAGCAGTTTTTTTTACAAAAACCCCCACCGGAAAACATAATAATAAAAGTCAATGAGTAACATAACCCGACGTACACCAGTACAGACGTACACATACAAAGATAAGGACATGAGGGGAAACAGAGGGTTAAATACACAACATGTAATTGATGGGATTGGAACCAGGTGTGATTGGAGACAAGACAAAACCAATGGAAAATGAAAAATGGATCAGCGATGGCTAGAAGGTGGGTGACGTCAACCACCAAACACCGCCCGAATAAGGAGAGGGAACAACTTTGGCGGAAGTCGTGACACATTAGGGAAAAATCAATACTTCAGAAGTGTATTTTGAATGATTTATAAATTATAATTAAATAGTTTTAAATTGAAATACAGTTTTAATTTGTGTGTTTAAGTTTAATGATAGAGAATATACAGTTTGCTTAAAGACTGATAAACAACAAATATAAAGTACACTTTTAATAAGTATGTTGAAGTGTAATGATAGTATATTTATAGTATACATTAAGATATACTAGAAAATTGCATCTTGTATTTGAAGTATATTGTTTGAAACTTTTGTACATTTAAGTATACGTTAGTATATTTGTACTATATTAAAGTATACATTTTTTCCACTTGGGAGCACTCTGGCCTGTGAGAATTTTAATGTAACATCAATCAAATATTTTACATCCATTTTCAAGTTCCCTATTTTATGGCAGGGTAAAAACATAATCATTTAATGACTGTTAAATATTCTATGAAACATTGATGTATTCAACATAATACTGTATCAGAGAAATATGACTGATTGCGAGGGATATTTGTGTTGTCCTTAAATCACCAGCAGAGGGGGACAGAGAAGTGTGTAACACATCAGATGAGAGCCCTAGACTGAGCTTTTATCTTTGTGAGTCAAACATTCAGAATAGATGGCTAGCCTGGATGAATTGTTCATATAGCGCAGAAGAAAAAGTATGATGGAGAACAACACAGACGAATAAAGAAATTGAAGGATATATAGTGAACAAAAGTAAAGTTGAAAGTGCTGGTCCCATGTTTCATGAGATTTTCCATTGGCTGGGCCTGGCTCCCCAGTGGGTGGGCCTAAACCCTCCCAGGCCCACCCATGG